>NC_134946.1:3751718-4058930 GCF_051020765.1 Lasioglossum baleicum | reverse complement strand
AGGTGTGGTTCGGAATGCAGTTGCACGGAAAACTGTATTCGAGTCCCGCCTATCGTCGACCTGCAATCATTGTTGCTAATAGTGATGCAGCTCACATCTACTTTCACGCTTTTGCTTCTTATTTGTTGATTCAGATGAAAACACTTTCAAGTTCCTTTCTCATGGAATGATGCGTTGAAGACATACAACATTTTTGTTATTGCACTACTCAATGAGGTCTGTAATTTTATAAGACAAAGTACTGAGACACATATCCCTGACCATCAACCTCGAAATTCAATCAATTAGCTCCGTCTAATCCAGTCACCTCTAATCTCGACTGTGTCTCTTCTCTGTTCCAGTCGCGGCCGAAGGAAGTCTCGCTGGAAGCTGAAGTTCCACCACCAAGCACTCCCTCCCGAGTACCTGGACCATTACGAAGCCTCCCTCGCTCAAGAAGCTTTAAACACCTCTCCGACGCACGTAGCAGAGCCAACAGTCCCTAGCCCAGCGCCAACAAGCTCAACCTCAACCCCGAGTCCGATCGCGGACGTGCACGGGTGGCTGCAACGCATTGCAGCGATGCAGCAGGAGCTTTGCCCGCAGATCCCGCCCGCACGGTGTCCCACCTCGAGCTCCAGCCAACCAGGAGGTTCGAGGCGGTCCGTGATCACGTCGACCACTTCCCACTCGCTGAACACTATGCACCACGCTCATAATCCGCAGTCCCAGGCGTCCAGTCGACCGCCAATGAAGTATTCAGACCTGCCATACATGGGCGAGATCACGCTGGACAACAGCAAACCGCGAAGAGGTCGAAAGCCGAAGAAAGCAGACATCTGTCATCTAATCTATAAAAACTATGGTACAATTTTGCCTGGCACGCCTGGCCACGAAGAGAAAAGGTTGTCGCCCAGGGAGAAACTCGACTGCCGCGAGAGAGTGTCGCCACAAATTCCCTTCCAGCGGACAGACGTACAAAACAGGATCAGCAGCTTGTTAGAGAAGAGACTCACGCAGGAGTCTCGTCGTAGTTTCGGTCTAGTAGACAAAGAACAAGACGAACCGTTGAATCTGTGCATCAGAGACCTGAACCAGCTGAAGATCAGGCTGTTGAGGAAGCACGGGAACGTGTACGAATCAGGACAAGTGAAGAGTGAGACCTCCAGCGACGGGGAGGAGATCGAGTGCATAGGTTCCTCCTACCCGGAGCCCGGTTATCGCCCACTGGATTCCATATGTCGCGGAGGGGCGAACGTGAACCACAATAACAACATAATCGATCCTATGTTGGGCCCTAATCCTGGATTTGTCTACTGGCCTAACGCTGGAGTCTTCATTCACCCCATGGCGCTACAGTCGCAGCTGTTGTACTACCAGAAAATGGCCCAGAACGACAAATGCTACCCTAGAATGGCGGAGCAAACTGGAAAGGAGCAGAAGATCATCCCGAAATCTCTGTACTCGATGATGGAGAACAAGAGCCCACCCCTAACCACGCCTTTAACCACGCCTCTAGCCACACCTCCCGTTCAGACCACGCCTCCGACCGTACAAGCTCCGCCTCCTGTATCCCCGAGGCCGAAGAGGAACGTGGTGGTCCAGAGCCAGGGTCAACCAACGAAGCGGAAACGTTCAGCGATTTTTATCCCGCCCATGCCCACGGAGAATAACAATAATCCTGCCACGGAAGTAAGTATCTGCAAGTTCAAATTCACGGGCGGGGCTAAGCCCAGTCTCCAGGAGAAGAAGAGTCTCTCCGTCGATTCCGGAGGCAACTTCAGGTACTACAGTGGAACCGGGGACAAAAGTATGAGAGGTTACGAGTTTTTTCCGCGGGAGGCACTGCAGCAATCCGCTGGACAGTCCGGTTCCTCGACCGGGGCGTTCCTTAACGCTGCGGGGGAGAGGTTACCGCCAGCTCCCTGTCAGAGGACCGTCCAGGAGGAGGGCCGGAGAAAGAGGAAGACCAGGAAGTCCCTGCAGAGGGAGAAGCTCGAGCAAACGTTCAAGGAGAAGGGGTTTCTGATACAGACGCAGCAGCTAGAGTCTGCGGAGGGTGCCACCTACTGTAAGTTCAGGCAGCTCAGGAAGTTCACTAGGTATCTGTTCAGGAGCTGGAAAGACTATCTGCCGGGTAACGTGAGGGACTTGACAGGTGTGCCGGATAGCGAAATGGCTGACGGCGAGGCGGAGGGGGATTCTAATGTGCTGGCATCGCCTCTGGCGCATTCGAACATGGTTGACGTGGCGACCGGGTTCGTGGAGGACCATCGTACACTGCCGTTGACGTGAGACTGGGATTGTTGTCATATTTGGGGATTTTATTTCGCTAGATTTTGGGCGCGTGTTGAAAGCATGGGGGTGCGAGGAGTGTGGCGAATGAGAGGGGCTGGGAGATGGAAGGTGGCACGTTTGAGAGGGTCTTTCGCGTTGGGGGATTCAGGTGAGGTTAGGGGTACTTTGGAAGGCTGTCTAGTATTTTGGTGAGGCTTTGGTGGGGTTGCTACAATGATTTAGTAAGTCTAAGGTCTTTCTAAGGTTTCTAGAAAACTGGTAGATAGAACCTAATGAGGATTCGCTCCATCCTCCAATCTTGATCGTCAGTGCCTTTTCCAATATTCCTAAAATTGTTAAAATGCACTTTAACAATTTATCTACCGAAAGCCTGTTAAAAGGACTCTTAGTAATTTCGATGTATCAAAAGGAAGCTTAGAGAAATTATTAGAGTAGGTTACCGGAGCTGACTTGTCGGTGCACAAAATGGATTGCTATCGCTGTTGATGGATCTATTAAAAAATCCTTGAGCTTTCAGAAATTATGAAATAATCGCCGGTAGATAATATGTACTGAAAGCGAAAGACCTCCGATGAAAAAGAGGAAGCAAAAAGCGCTCCAAGAAGAGAGAGAATGACAGCGAGAGAGAAAGAAAGAATGAGAGAGGGAGAGAGAGGGTGAGAGAGAAAGGAAGGAAGGAAACAGGTGGCGATTGCGCGCAACCGTGCCGGCTTGTTTTAATAATAGTGTAAATTCGATCTTAGCTCCGTGCCAAAGATGGTAGAGTGGAATGTACATAGTGCTGAAAGAACGTGTTAACCAAAGAGTGGTTCCGTGCTCACCGATTAGAAGCGGACAAGCGGCGATAGTCCGCGTTTAAGCGGCGCGAGGCGATAAGCTTCAGGTTTCTATCGGCGGAAAGTTTCTTCGGCCGATTTTGCAATGCATTTCGCGAGGCTCGAGACACGAGAACGCGCGAGAGAGATTAAGACTCTAAACCAGAGGATAGAATGAACAAGAGAAAGAGAGTGAGAGAGAGATACAAAGATGGCGAAAACGTAAGAGAGAAAGAGAGAGAGAGAGAGAGAGAGAGAGAGAGAGAGAAAGAGAATACGAGCGACGTTAGTAGTTATCGTTATTTTTTTATTCGGCTAAGTGACGCGCGATTTATTTAATAATGCCTAACGGAATCTAGTCTTATTTATACTCTTTGTTAAATCAAAAAACGTGTTCTTCTTTTTTTTATTATCATTATTATTATTATCATCAGCGTATTGTGTATAGCCATCTATTTATACGCGCTGGGTGCAGCGTACAATTGCAGTTTGTCACAAAATTGCATATATGCTTTCGAACGTGAAAAATTGAAAAAAAACAATGTTGTATTGCATATTTTATCGACTTTCCTAAACCTGTCGAATAAAATTAGGCAAGCTCAGAAGTAAGTATCATTACTTACCAATTATACATACATTTGAAAACGTAAATAAATTAAAAACACGAAATGAGGAAATTGAGTGCACTACCAAGAGGAATATATCTTGAAATTGCGATAATTTTTCTTAAAGATCATAAAAGTTTGGGAAGAGCAATAAATTGGTTGCAGATTTTTTTTAACAAATAGGGAAAACATAATTGTTCAGCTTTTCAATTTCGCATAAAATATTTGAAACTCGATATGTGCAAATTTTTGTGACTGATTGTACGCGAGGACGAATCGAAAAGAACAATAGCGATGATAATGCGACGAAACCATACTGAAAAAATTATGTTTTTTTCATTTTCGTTATGTAGGCGAATATTGATACACAAACGACATAATCCGTGTGTACCTGAGATTCACTGCACGCTCTTCTACAGAGCGCCTGCAGTTTTTCCCCCATAGCGTCGCATGTCTGTCTCCACTAAGGTGCTTGATAGTACGCCCTTGTGACTTCACTGACAACGAGTCGCCAGTTACCCCCTCTCTGCCAGTACCGGACTAGTCACGTGACATCTTGACAACGTGTCACGTGACCGGGCCGCGGCGGAACGTGGGGGAATAACGCCGTGGAAGGGGGAAGTAGAGTGGGAACACAAATCTTAAACTAGCGACTCTGCGTTAGTGGGAAATGGAGGCTTCTCGGTAGCGTCGCGCTGTAATTACGAGACGTTATTGGAGGAAAACTGTGTTTGTCGATTTCTCGTGCCCAAAATACCTTTTCAGTTGAGTTTCGGTGCATTGTCAATGTGGTACAGATCGTAGAAAATGTACTGATGTTAGTGACAATGTTATTACGAATGTTGTGTTGCGATGAATGATGTTTAATGAAAGTGCGACAGGAGCCGTCCTATGTCTGTGTCGTTATCATCCTGTGCAGCGACACGCGAAACAATTTTGTACGTATCGTCGAATTGTACATTGCTCGATTCTAATAGCCTGTAATAATAAAGGTAATTGTTATTGATAAGTTGTCGTGTTCTTTCATTGGTACAGGCTTGACGGGAGCAGGACATATCGGGTAAGAAAAATATACCAGAAACTGACTATAAAAGTTTTTGTATAATAGAATGTTGAATTTTTATATCGAAAATTGTATTTATTAGATAGTCTCCAAACATTTGTATTTCTGCAGATAATATTGCATTCATATTCTCAAATTACTTATATTACATTTTTAAGAAATGAACTTTTTTAATGAATTTACTTCGAGCATTTGGTAAGGATTTCTACAGGGTATCCCAAAAATGTACTTTCTTGAAAGAGATGATTCTTGGGCTGATTTGAAGTAACTTTTTCCTTTGCGAAAATCTTCTCCACAGCTTCGTTCAGGAGTTATTAACGAAAAACACGGACCAATCAAAGCTTAGTGGGCGGATTCCGGCTCGGCCAATGGCATCGCGAGCCGCTGGTAGCCACGCTCTGATTGGCCCACTTATTTCGTTCATAACTCGGAAACGGAGCTTCTGAGAACATTTTCGCAAAGGAGAAAGTTACTTGAAATCACCTCGCGAATCACCCGCTTCAAGAAAGTGCTATTTCGCGACAAACAGTTCCATTCTAACATTATAATTTGTTAATATTGTCATACTGCTTTCTATTCGTATGCAGCAATTATGTGGCGTTTTAAAGATAGCACACATATGTTGCCCGTACAAGATAAATAAACTTAAATTCATTGATGAAACAAATAAAGCACAGTTCAAAAATATGGCGAGGATGCAGTTGGTCGGCGAGGCTCCATGGTGCAGCGTTTGATAGCCACGTCGCCATCGACCCGCGATAAAAAGTGTTCAAGGTGAGCCGGAGAGACGTATGAATGGGCGTATGCATGAATGGCTGGCTGCACGCATTGAACAGAGACCGATCGGCCGAGGAGTGCGTGCACACACATATCCTCCGAACCCTTTTCTTTGAGTTTCTGCGCGCGGCTGTGTGCGCGTACTCGCGTATACCTGTCAGGTAAAGCTACATAGTAGTCGCGGTCTGCACGCGGATTCTTGGCCCTCCAGGTGCATCAATGAAACATCCGGCGAACGTTTAATTAAGCTTCCATGGGAACCTCTTTTTTCATCGCTCTAATAATGTCTGTATACATTATACATATTCTATGCACTGACCGTGCCGTATATAGGATATTCGCGGTGTATTGGTTCAATGGGTACAATCTCGTTTCAATTTTACCTCGGTCTGTGTCTCAGTGTATTATTTTTAACCACCCATTTCGCAAACTTGACTACCTAATTGACTCTTGCTAATCAGCGACAACTTCACGGAACAATATTAATTTTAATACGTGGACCTTGATTAACCGGCTTGATCGGGAGACAAACAGCCCGGATAAATTAAGGCCCGATGGATAATCGAGACCCGAGGAAATAATTAAAATGTGCACATTATATTCCAACATAAATTTTTTATTTTTGAAAATTCATTTCACTTCATAATATAATCATTAGACTGCGGATCTTTATGCAAAATAAAAATTTTCCACACGTATTATTTTTAACCACCCATTTCGCAAACTTGACTACCTAATTGACTCTTGCTAATCAGCGACAACTTCACGGAACAATATTAATTTTAATACAGGACCTTGATTAACCGGCTTGATCGGGAGACAAACAGCCCGGATAAATTAAGGCCCGATGGATAATCGAGACCCGAGGAAATAATTAAAATGTACACGTTATATTCCAACATAAATTTTTTATTTTTGAAAATTCATTTCACTCCATAATATAATCATTAGACTGCGGATCTTTATGCAAAATAAAAACTTTCCACACGTATTATTTTTAACAACCCATTTCGCAAACTTGACTACCTAATTGACTCTTGCTAATCAGCGACAACTTCACGGAACAATATTAATTTTAATACGTGGACCTTGATTAACCGGCTTGATCGGGAGACAAACAGCCCGGATAAATTAAGGCCCGATGGATAATCGAGACCCGAGGAAATAATTAAAATGTACACATTATATTCCAACATAAATTTTTTATTTTTGAAAATTCATTTCACTTCATAATATAATCATTAGACTGCGGATCTTTATGCAAAATAAAAACTTTCCACGCGTATTATTTTTAACAACCCATTTCGCAAACTTGACTACCTAATTGATTCTTGTTAATCAGTGACGACTTCACTGAACAATATTTTTTATAATACGAATTGTGGCTCACAGTGTGTTGGTTCAATATAGGTAGAATCTCGTTTCAATTTCACCTCGGTCGGGCTAATTGATTCTTGCTAATCAGTGCCAATTTCACTGAACAATATTAACTTTAATATTAATACAAAATTAACAGATTGAAGAGTGTGGATCTTTATACGAATACTCGTTTCTATTTCCTTTTCTATAAATTTAGGAATAAAATAACTTTCTCTCTCTTTGGCTAGAACGTTTGTGGAAAATTCACTGAAACGAATAACCACCATTCTTGTTGGTACATATGTTGCTCTGTATTTAAAAAATTCTACACGTAGAAACTTAAATATACCGGACTGTATAAACAATTTACGGTGTTCTGATGAAAGAAATTCTACTGTATTTGTAAAATCAGGGTTCGTTTATGTTATCATTTCACCGACATCGAATTTCATTATAAATTGCAAACAGGGATTTATAAATTAATAAATATTCAAGTATGCAACGGCGTAGCATCTGTAAAATTAGGAGGGTAGGTTCAAGTCACCAATTTACTAGTCTGGAATTGGTTTACATATTTTTGAATTTTGCGTTCATTTTATAATCGAGAAAAATAATTATAACAATTGAGAATTGAAATAATTGAAAAGTGATCGAGAATTTCTATCACGCAGTGTACATTGCAGGATAACATTCGCAATGAACAAGGCGACTTCGAAAATTGTCCGAACTCAAATTTTCTTTTGTCCGATCGTGTTCGTTTTGAAACACCCAGTATATTGACCGATGGTACTTGATTATGAAATTTTTGTGCCGGCAACGTCTAACGCAGGGCGATCCTTCCCAGGCCCTTGGTGGTGGCCAAAATTCCTCTTTTTTTCATCGAGCTCCACAGCGAGACCGTATTAGGAAACCTGCAGTCATTGTGCGCGGCGGCGCGCTGAACGACGACGACGCCGACGCCGACGACACGTGCTCGCTTGGGAAAATCATCCACGATACTTCTGCGCCCTTCATCCCAGAGCAACAGTCCAGAGAAATATCTATTACTGCTTGGATCCCGTTCTATAATCTACGATTCCTTCTCGAGAGCCACAGTTGACCTTGAACACTTCTTCAAGGATATTATCTGAAATATTATTTCAGTGTTATTTTATTTTTACATTGCTTTCATGCTTGTATACCTGCATGATAACATTCTATTTTATCATTTCAAATCATTATTTCTGATAATATGTTACTTTATTTTATAATTATTTAGAACATTATTTCAAATAACATGTTTTATTATTCGAAATAATGATTTCTAATAACATGTTGTTTTATTATTTGGAATAATGATTTCTAATAACATGTTGTTTTGTTATTTGGAATAATGATTTCTAACAACATGTTGTTTTCTTATTTGAAATAATGATTTCTAATAACATGTTGTTTTATTATTTGAAATAATGATTTCTAATAACATGTTATAATAATTAAATGATTATTTCAGATAACATGTTACTTTATTTTTATATAATTATTTGAAATGTTATTTCGACTAACATGTT
The DNA here is from genome assembly GCF_051020765.1 of Lasioglossum baleicum. Lineage (NCBI taxonomy): Eukaryota > Metazoa > Arthropoda > Insecta > Hymenoptera > Halictidae > Lasioglossum > Lasioglossum baleicum. Next base: position 4,050,484 of record NC_134946.1, on the reverse strand, counting down.
ACTTCATTTCATTTCATTATTTAAAATCATTATTTCAGACAATTGTGAAATCGTTCTTCAAAATTATATCACTTAATATTATTCTGAGTATTTCTGTTAACAAATTCGAGACAAAGAAGTATCTCGTAATAATATACTATTTAAAATTGTCATTATATCAATGAATCAATTTTATTTTTATTTTCGAACATTTATATAAATTATTTCAAATAAAATTTTTGCTCAGATATTTACCAGACCCATTATTTGAAAAAAAGAAATTTGCTCAGGTATTTATGAGACCCATTACTTTAAAAAAATCACAATTTCGTTAAGAACGCGTTTATTAACACTTCACCTACCGGAAGCCTATTAATAGGATTTTCAATAATTGTGCTGTACCAATAGAAAGCATGGAAATTTTCTTTTACATTGTGATCTTAAATGAGAAACTATTAGATGACGTTATTGAGGGTGACTTGTTAGTTCCCAACGAAAATTGCTGTTGCTAATCAAGGTTCCATTAAAAAGTTCCATTAAAAAATGCAATAATCACAATTCGGTAATGTGTTAACACTAAACCTGCCAGTGCCGGTCAAATTGACCAGTCCCAGATTATTCATTATAGAATTGTTGAAATGAGAAAGAACCTTTCATAGGAAATGATTGAATAAATTTCTTAAATCGAACATATACCATAATAAAAACAACGAAAAGTCTAATCAACTTCAATCTTGTCAATCTTATGAAACAATACACGCAAGTCGCCTTTTTATGCACGGTAGGTTTCGTGTTAAAAATGACTACGTGTTTTGAAGGTACAATGTTTGGAAGGTGCTCACTATCATAAGTCCCCTGACATTGTGCCAGCCTGACCCTAACCGGGACGTTACATTACGTTTAAAAATAAATGTCTACCAGGGTATTCCGCTCGCAGCGGAGTAATAAAGAATTCGCGAGGCTGTTGCTTCCCCGGACATTACATCCAGGCAAGATATCCTGCCAGGACAGGGAACGCGCGAGACAAATTGAAGTTTTTCGCAGGCGAACCTGTCCGTAGAGCCCAAACCTGTCTTCCTTCGAGGCAGCAGCCTATCCGATCCTGCTCGCTCCGAGAGCCGTGCTGCTGCACGTTGCATGCTGCACACGCTGCACACGTTGCACGGTTCGCGCGATTCGCGTTCTCGCTATCTTCCTCGCGTCTCGCCAGCGGCGGACGCACCTTAAATCGCCGATTTACTGGACGCGCGAGAACTCCTTATCTTTCTGCCGTATAAGGGACTCGCCGCCGAGAGCCGAACGCGAGCGGACAAAGGAACACTCGCTCGACACCGGCCCGCTTCCGACTGGAATTTCGGTGGAAATAATTCGCCACCCGGAAACTGACGCGCCGTGCCATAAATTCGGCCCGATTTATATACCGATATGTACGTACCAGCCTTTTGCTGCTACAATGTGCGGTATTTTTTCTGAAGCCTTGGCAAACCGGCTGCGCGTTTCGACGCCTCCACACTTGAATTACGACCAGGAGTTTCACTTTTTGTAACTGCGTCACGAACGGTGTATCGGCTCTGCTCGATTTTCATATTTAGTTGCGCTACAGTCACGCGCACACAGATGGGCTAGGTTTAGCTAGGTCTACGGGGCAAGTCCGTTAATTGGTTATGTTTATTATAATATGAACGAAATTTCTCTAGCTTGTATTTATTAATGTAGCATATAAGTTAGTATGAACTATTCTACATATAGATGTCGCCCAAGAATAAAGGTGTTTTCCTCGCTTAAATCTACCAATGCCAAACAGACACGTGCGAGGTACACGTACAACTTTGAGGTTACCTTGAACGTGCAATAGTTTTCAAGTTATTGATATATTCTGTGTTGTTATTTTAGGTAAGTACAACAAATATTGTGTTGTAGGTTTACATTAAATAAACCGTTTTTATTGTATTCTTTAAAATTTATTGAGAAATACACTAAGATGCTCTTGCCCCGTAAATATTACTACACGGGGCAAGTCCGTACTATCACGGTGGGGTAAGTGTTTTGTCGCGGAACTGTCGGTTCGCGAATATTCGGATCACTGCCCGCCAAGCTAATCTTGGGCAGGTAATTCAATGATATGATGAACATAAAAGACAACAATTATTTTGCATGAAAATGAATGACGTTAATGGAAGCGTTTCGTCCCGGACCTGCTAGTGGACTCGTCAGTAAGGCTGATCTAGCAGGTCCTGCCTTATACGCTTGGTAATTCGTGACATTTACCTTATTTTGTCGTGGAAAGAATATTGGTGATGGAAGTTTTGATTACGAATAAAAGAGTCGTTTTGTTAAATCGATCGTAACTGTTTTTTATGGGGGGAAACATTTGTTATTTGTTTTTGATTTGTGCCGAAACCTTCTTCATCGTGAAGAAGGTTTCTAATCAGTTTATGGCTGATTTTAATGATGTTTCATGAAAATGCAAGGCGATGTGTTGATTGGGCATTGCCGAATGTTTGCAAAATCCATTCAAACACACCCTTGATGACTCGTCATCCTCCACGGCCGACTTGAGCAGCCTTCAGGTGAAAGGAGAGAGTCAAAGAATGAAGTAATCGATATTACTCCAGTAAACGGTCTCTTGTGATCGAGACAAAACGCATCTAAATATCGTCCGAAGGAAATACGCGAATATTGTTCTTGCGCGACGGAACAGTAAGTCCGTACTGTATGGATAACTATAAGACTAAACAATATATTTAATGCAATAAAAAGCATTTTGTAGCAGGCTTGATAATAATTCTTTTCTTGCCCCGTAGCACTTGAGACAAGGTTCGAAAGCATTTTTAAACTTTGTTTTAATATCACTGTATCCCCTTTCATATTTCAGCATAAAGGTACATGTTTGTTTAAACATGGATAACTATAAAACCAAACAATATAATTTAATGCAATAAGAAGCAATTTAAAGCAGGCTTGTTAATCATTCTTTTCTTGCCCCGTAGCACTTGAAACAAGGTTTGAAAGCATTTTTAACTCTTAGAGACGGACTTGCCCCATTTTCGGGGCAAGTGCGTCCTAGTTGACACTTTGTACAATATCCTATCAAAATGATCATTTTCAAGCAAAATTAGAATCCTGTATAATACTAATTCATCAGTAGTAACTGTGGCAAGTGTCTGATTACAAGAACGTTAAGTTTTTACATACCAGACTGAAAATACATCAAAATTTAAAGTCCAACTTTGCAAAAACTAGGGCGGACTTACCCCACTCCACCTTACGAGAGTGTTTTCTTGCAACTTCTATTTCTAACTTGAGTTCGTGGGCCCCAAAATTTTTACCGCTTGGGCCTCCACTTGACCCAAGTCAAGTGCACTGCCACTGCAGTCTACACTGAGAAAAAAAAGTAGTTACATCAATAACACGCGTTATTATTGTAATTTTTTTTTACTTCGATGAATATCAATGTATTCTTTTCAATAGCACGAAATTTAGAAGCAAATCGTGATGTATTTGAATTGTCTATCATGAAATGATTGAAAATATTATTCGATTCAATACCGTACATTATTATTCGTAATATTTCTTTTTTTTCCTTCAATCAGATATGTTGTTAAAAAAATTTGAGAAATGTATTGACTTATACTGGAATCGGTTCGAGGCCATATCTTATTTTTTTGAAAACATTGATGGTCAAGCTATTCGCTTATATGATTGGCGGAAATGAGTTTTGCTATTGAAATTAAATAGTATTAAATATTAAAATAAGTTCATATGATATTGGCACTATTCAATAGTACATCTTATTGAATCAACATATATATTTTTTTTTGTTTCGACAGGATTTTTTTCTCAGTGTACTAATAATGTAAACCATATTTTAAATAATGTTACAGCATTTTTTAGTGGCGCCTCAGAGTCGCCGCTGGACTGCTAAGGGTTATTGTACGTTTATTAATTGTACGTTTCCATTTTCATAAATGCATAATATCCGCAGTCTAGCAGTGTGCAAGGATGCGCGGGGATAGTCTAGCAAAGTGTCGGTAGCATCCCTGAACGGTGACAGTCGAGGATCCCGAGGACGGCTGGCTCGATTAAGATGCACCGTGTCGTCGTGTGCTCGCGCAATTCACGTAATTCGCGCAATTAACCCCTTAAAACCGCATTCCCGGTGGTTGACCGGTATCTCGGGGCGTTCGTTCATCGCGGTTTCGCTTAGGAACTGGTTCATGAATGAACGCGGTCCGTGGTCGTCGCGTTGACAAAAAGCCTGCTTCTCCGTTTTTTCCAGGGTGTTCGTCCGCCGAGTCCTGAAGAGAGGAGACAGCACGTAGGAACTGGTACCGGCACAATGCCGGCTGAATACGCTATCGGATTCCCTCTATCTGGCCGCTATTTCAGCCTCCGATCGCCGAGGGACAAGAAACAGACGCCACCGGAAATCATCATTCTCCCCGGGTACGTTTAATCGAAGGAAAACCGGAATACGCCGCGAGTTGACTGACAACAAGAGCGACCTGTCCTCCTCAGGATTCCGCGCTCATATTTTTCTCATCCGACAAGCGTTCGTCGTAACCTGCCCCCAACCCCCTACCAACAATTGACACATTCGTGACCCTGTCTCATCAGTAGACAGCGGATTTTATGCGTTTATAACAAAAATGGACTCGTACAATTTCACGCAGTGGACGAATTAAGAAGATTTTTAAGGGCATCAGTGTGTTAATTTCAGCGTAACAAGACAACTTTTGAACAAACTTGACCCCAGATTCTTATAGAATTCTAAAATAATCAAAAAATGACGTCACCAAAAAGTGGTTCATTAGGGACGGAAGGTGTACCATATTAAGAACTCCTTCCGCTGGAACCTGCAAGTGACACACCACAAAAAGAAATATTTTTCCCAAGTTGTATTAATTTTTGAACAAACTTGACCCGAGAATTTTATAGGAAGGAAATGCATCTAGAACTGGTAATTTTTTGGTCGAAAAAGAGCATTCTAAAATAATCAAAAAATTACATCAACAAAAAGTGGTTCATATTTGGGCACTTTACCCTACATATATTACATTATGTATTAGTACCTCGTGACAAATAAGATATCTTAGAACAAATTAGTTCATTGTGTGACCAGCACTGTATTAATTTCGTCTCCGAGGCAGAATTGATTTTTTAAATGCATAAAGTTAGTTTGGCAATAAGTATCAACTGAGATGCAAGGATATGTTGTCAGTATATTGGTTGTTGACTCCGCCAGCTGGGCCAACTTCTTGTCCATCGTCGACAGCTGCAGCGAAAACGAAAAATCTGAATCGGAATCGACGAGGGCAAGAACTCCCGATCTCTGGAGGGGATGCGAAGAATTGGAGGGCCAAGTAGGGAAAGAAGGAAGGAAAGATGCAACAGTGGTCGATGAACAGCATCTTGGAACCGGATACAACTGAACCGAAGGGCTTAGCCTTTTAAAGTCAAACCCATTTCTTTATACTAACACCGATGCCACCAACGAACAGTGAAATATAAGCCATTCGCTTTCCATTTCTCAGAACTAGGCTGCGCTTATCACAAAAACGAGTAGAAGCTATTTAATAGCTACCGAGTACTAAAAATGATTGCTCTTGCCTTTGTACAAGATTTCGCGAAATTTTTATTATAAAATATTACATAGAGAAATTGATTGAATAATTACATCTTCAGACACGTCTTGATATGCAAACAAATTTTAACATTTCCGTAACATCGCCAGTAATTCTATTATTAATATGTGCTTGTGTGAAAAAGAATCCAAGAAAAATCCTTTTTAATTATTTAGGTAATCTTGCATCTTACATAGTCACAACAAGAATTATATCATTTAAATACCCAGTTTGTATAAATTTTTCATATATGTCGCTTTTGACTTTACCTTCAGCTGAAAACATCACTTCACAGGATACTGCAGCACCGACGAGAGTATCTCGTTCCGTTACCGACCGGATATGGGCACGTATTAGTAAGAATCCAGTATCTTGTATATCTTATTTATATTTCAATTTTAGAGACAATAATTCGTCGTTGCCGTGCATGTGTCACAATGTCACGTGACTACTTATTCGGTAATGACAGAGAGACGGTAAATGTATTCCCATCAATTTCTCTCTCCTATAAATATATAATAATCTCTGGAGCATTTACGGCAAATGGTGTTTGCAGCTTTGTCTATTGGCTGCCGCAACACAAGCGAGGTACAGCAGTATAGCAGTGTAGCAGTACAGCGGAATAGCGGACTGATCACCTAATATAATTGTCTCCACCTCGTCTGTAACCGCAGCCAGCATTATTGCAGTAGAAGTCAGACGGTGTGCCGAATCTCCCTGAGCCAGGCTACATTTTTGTTACAATATAAATATTTATATAGAATAAATTTATATAGATATAAAATACGAACATTTTATGTATGAATCGACAATGAATAAATAAAGATAATGTAATAACAAAACGAATCTCTGTGTAATTATTTCACGAACCATCAATATCTCCCGAACGTCCGACTTGTTGTTGAGATATACTCCTTACTGGAATTGTAGTACGAATTTTCGAAAATTCTTTGGCCGTCTGACTTGTCGTTGACTCGTACTACTGAATTTCGTGCCAACTCCTTAGAAATCATGTTCTCCTAATACAAAATTCAATTTTCGAGATTTTTGAAAATTTTCGCTAATTTTCGACCGTCTGACTTGTCGTTGACTCGTACTACTGATTTCGTGCCACCTCCTTAGAAATCATGTTCTCCTAATACAAAACTCAATTTTCGAGATTTTCCAAAATTTTCGCTAATTTTCGACCGTCTGACTTGTCGTTGACTCGTACTACTGATTTCGTGCCACCTCCTTCGACATCATGTTCTCCTAATACGAAACTCAATTTTCGAGATTTTCCAAAATTGTTGCCAATTTTGGACAGTCTGACTTGTCGTTGACTCGTACTACTGAATTTCGTGCCACCTCCTTCGACATCATGTTCTCCTAATACGAAACTCAATTTTCGAGATTTTCCAAAACTTTCGCCAATTTTCGACCGTCTGACTTGTTGTTGACTCGTACTACTGAATTTCGTGCCACCTCCTTCGACATCATGTTCTCCTAATACAAAACTCAATTTTCGAGATTTTCCAAAATTGTTGCCAATTTTGGACAGACTGACTTGTCGTTGACTCGTACTACTGAATTTAGTGCCACCGCCTTCGACATCATGTTCTCCTAATACAAAATTCAATTTTCGAGATTTTCCAAAATTTTCGCTAATTTTCGACCGTCTGACTCGTCGTTGACTCGTACTACTGAATTTCGTGCGACCTCCTTCGACATCATGTTCTCCTAATACAAAACTCAATTTTCGAGATTTTTCAAAACTTTCGCCAATTTTCGACCGTCTGACTTGTCGTTGACTCGTACTACTGAATTTCGTGCCACCTCCTTCGACATCATGTTCTCCTAATACGAAACTCAATTTTCGAGATTTTCCAAAACTTTCGCCAATTTTCGACCGTCTGACTTGTTGTTGACTCATACTACTGAATTTCGTGCCACCTCCTTCGACATCATGTTCTCCTAATACAAAACTAAATTTTCGAGATTTTCCAAAATTTTTCGCCAATTTTCGACAGTCTGACTCGTCGTTGACTTGTACTACTGATTTCGTGCCACCTCCTTAGAAATCATGTTCTCCTAATACGAAACTCAATTTTCGAGATTTTCCAAAACTTTCGCCAATTTTCGACCGTCTGACTTGTTGTTGACTCGTACTACTGAATTTCGTGCCACCTCCTTAGAAATCATGTTCTCCTAATACAAAACTAAATTTTCGAGATTTTCCAAAATTTTTCGCCAATGTCCGACCGTCTGACTTGTCGTTGACTTGTACTACTGAATTTTCGCCAATTTTCGACCGTCTGACTCGTCGTTGACTCGTACTACTGATTTCGTGCCACCTCCTTAGAAATCATGTTCTCCTAATACGAAACTCAATTTTCGAGATTTTCCAAAACTTTCGCCAATTTTCGACCGTCTGACTTGTTGTTGACTCGTACTACTGATTTCGTGCCACCTCCTTCGACATCATGTTCTCCTAATACAAAACTCAATTTTCGAGATTTTCCAAAAATTTTCGCCAATTTTCGACCGTCTGACTCGTCGTTGACTCGTACTACTGATTTCGCGCCACCTCCTTAGAAATCATGTTCTCCTAATACAAAATTCAATTTTCGAGATTTTCGAAAATTTTTCGCCAATGTTCGACCGTCTGACTTGTCGTTGACTTGTACTACTGAATTTTCGCCAATTTTCGACCGTCTGACTCGTCGTTGACTCGTACTACTGATTTCGTGCCACCTCCTTAGAAATCATGTTCTCCTAATACGAAACTCAATTTTCGAGATTTTCCAAAACTTTCGCCAATTTTCGACCGTCTGACTTGTTGTTGACTCGTACTACTGATTTCGTGCCACCTCCTTCGACATCATGTTCTCCTAATACGAAACTCAATTTTCGAGATTTTCCAAAACTTTCGCCAATTTTCGACCGTCTGACTTGTTGTTGACTCGTACTACTGAATTTCGTGCCACCTCCTTAGAAATCATGTTCTCCTAATACAAAACTCAATTTTCGAGATTTTCCAAAATTTTTCGCCAATGTTCGACCGTCTGACTTGTCGTTGACTTGTACTACTGAATTTTCGCCAATTTTCGACCGTCTGACTCGTCGTTGACTTGTACTACTGATTTCGTGCCACCTCCTTAGAAATCATGTTCTCCTAATACAAAACTAAATTTTCGAGATTTTCCAAAATTTTTCGCCAATTTTCGACCGTCTGACTCGTCGTTGACTCGTACTACTGATTTCGTGCCACCTCCTTAGAAATCATGTTCTCCTAATACGAAACTCAATTTTCGAGATTTTCCAAAACTTTCGCCAATTTTCGACCGTCTGACTTGTTGTTGACTCGTACTACTGATTTCGTGCCACCTCCTTCGACATCATGTTCTCCTAATACGAAACTCAATTTTCAAGATTTTCCAAAACTTTCGCCAATTTTCGACCGTCTGACTTGTTGTTGACTCGTACTACTGAATTTCGTGCCACCTCCTTAGAAATCATGTTCTCCTAATACAAAACTCAATTTTCGAGATTTTCCAAAATTTTTCGCCAATGTTCGACCGTCTGACTTGTCGTTGACTTGTACTACTGAATTTTCGCCAATTTTCGACCGTCTGACTCGTCGTTGACTTGTACTACTGATTTCGTGCCACCTCCTTAGAAATCATGTTCTCCTAATACAAAACTAAATTTTCGAGATTTTCCAAAATTTTTCGCCAATTTTCGACCGTCTGACTCGTCGTTGACTCGTACTACTGATTTCGTGCCACCTCCTTAGAAATCATGTTCTCCTAATACGAAACTCAATTTTCGAGATTTTCCAAAACTTTCGCCAATTTTCGACCGTCTGACTTGTTGTTGACTCGTACTACTGAATTTCGTGCCACCTCCTTAGAAATCATGTTCTCCTAATACAAAACTCAATTTTCGAGATTTTCCAAAATTTTTCGCCAATGTTCGACCGTCTGACTTGTCGTTGACTTGTACTACTGAATTTTCGCCAATTTTCGACCGTCTGACTCGTCGTTGACTTGTACTACTGATTTCGTGCCACCTCCTTAGAAATCATGTTCTCCTAATACAAAACTAAATTTTCGAGATTTTCCAAAATTTTTCGCCAATTTTCGACCGTCTGACTCGTCGTTGACTCGTACTACTGATTTCGTGCCACCTCCTTAGAAATCATGTTCTCCTAATACGAAACTCAATTTTCGAGATTTTCCAAAACTTTCGCCAATTTTCGACCGTCTGACTTGTTGTTGACTCGTACTACTGATTTCGTGCCACCTCCTTCGACATCATGTTCTCCTAATACGAAACTCAATTTTCGAGATTTTCCAAAACTTTCGCCAATTTTCGACCGTCTGACTTGTTGTTGACTCGTACTACTGAATTTCGTGCCACCTCCTTAGAAATCATGTTCTCCTAATACAAAACTAAATTTTCGAGATTTTCCAAAATTTTTCGCCAATGTTCGACCGTCTGACTTGTCGTTGACTTGTACTACTGAATTTTCGCCAATTTTCGACCGTCTGACTCGTCGTTGACTTGTACTACTGATTTCGTGCCACCTCCTTAGAAATCATGTTCTCCTAATACGAAACTCAATTTTCGAGATTTTCCAAAACTTTCGCCAATTTTCGACCGTCTGACTTGTTGTTGACTCGTACTACTGATTTCGTGCCACCTCCTTCGACATCATTTTCTCCTAATACAAAACTCAATTTTCGAGATTTTCCAAAAATTTTCGCCAATTTTCGACCGTCTGACTCGTCGTTGACTCGTACTACTGATTTCGCGCCACCTCCTTAGAAATCATGTTCTCCTAATACAAAATTCAATTTTCGAGATTTTCGAAAATTTTTCGCCAATTTTCGACCGTCTGGCTTGTCGTTGAGTTACACTACTGAATTTCGTGCCACCTCCTTCGAAATCATGTTCTCCTAATACTTTCTCAATTTTTTGAGGTTTTCGAAAATTTTTGACGAAAATTGAGAAAATATTAGGAGAACATGATATCGAAGGAGGTGGCCCGAAATTCAGTAGTACGAGTCAACGACAAGTCAGACAGTCGAAAATCCCGAAAATTGAGTTTTGTATTAGGAGAACATGGTGGGAGTAGGGTATCTGGAATGAAAAAACACTGGAGAATAGTAGACATAGTATATTCAACTTTAACTAATATCTCATAATAATAATAGTAGTAGTAATAATAATAATAATCATGTACGTATGTATGTATAGTTGTATAGTCGTATAGACAATGCTGGCGCGAATGTACAATATGTGACAGGTTGAATAATTACGCACGATTTGTTAAAGTAGTGTTATGCAGCACTTACTCATACATATGTGTACAGTATAATATAGTATACGCAACGCATACATCGTACTTCGGTTCATCCTTCGTTCGATTATTTTATAAACATCTTTCACATTCAAACAATTAATTCCATCGAACCAGTCGTTTTGCAACACACTCGTCACTCTGTTCTTCTTTTGTTTTTCTTATAACGAGAGGATGGACCGCGAGAAAATGTACAGTTTACAAGCTCGACTAATTAGTTAATACATTCAGGACGGCTGCGGTGCAGAATTTCTACGAAATGTAAATTAAATCACGAAAATGTTGTACACAGGCAAATATATGTTTTTGCAGGATTCCGTCGAATTCGAATTAAATTAAAAACACCATTCAATACCAGAAAGACATGATTATAATTGAGTATCTGAAAGACAGATTTAGAAGTAAAAAAGAAAGGCAGAGAAATCAAATAATTCTAATTACAATAAGTTAGAAAGCAATAATAATAATCGCGAAAAGAAAAGTTCACCAATTTTTGGTTGGAACGATCTATCAACCACGCCGCTCTGAATGTATTAATCAGAATCTAATAGTGTCGCTTAAATCTCTGAGAGCGCGCTAGTCACGTTTGTTCACTGGAAGGACACTTTACAAAAACTCTTTTTCCTGCTACTAGTAATTAATTATTAAGTCGCGAACGATCGACGAGCACACGATACGCGTCGCTCCGTACCTCATTTATTATAGTTCATCAGCGGTAGTTACGTTTTTGTACTGGCTGTGTTTCGGGTATATTTTTATAGATCTCCCGTAGATCTTCTCGAGGTGTCGCTTAACTAAGGATTTCGCTCGATCTACTTCATTATTCCTTTACTTGGTATCCAAAGAAAAAAACAACTGCGTTCTCGGACGTCTCGTGTCATCGATCATGCTGCTGTTGAAACGAAGTATAAATAATTCGGGTCTCCTTTGTATAATGGTGCGCTCCGTTCGGATAATAGAGAATGAATGTTCACGCGGTTCAATCTAGTGTAGAGGTTATGTTAGTCTACGGCAGGCTTGGACAACTTCCTCCCCGCTGGCACTTCCCCCACCCCACCAGTGTATCCCCCACTACCAACTACTTCATATTGCCCACACCGTGCTTTGCCTCGCGTCACTGCGAGGAATGCGAGGATACGGTCTCCCATACAGTGTCGCCAGATCGGGGAAATCGAGGGGAAAACAGTTTACCCCCTCTCTGATAACAATAGATTAATACGTGACATATGTTACGCGTGCACGACGGGGACGCAACAAGAACTGGTCACGTGACCAGTCTACGGTCTTAGTGGGGGATGTTGTAGTATGCTCGTGGTGGTGGAATGGGATAGTGGAAGGGGAGAATTCGTCGATTTGTCGATTCTGGCGACACTGCTCCTATATCAGCGATGGGCACGTTTGCCTGCCGCAAGCTTCCCCCAAATTCCATCTAGGGGGAGCCGAGTCCCACACTACCCCCTCCAGAAGTCATCTGAGGAGGGGGCGTGCGTTAGTGACATTCCCCACCGCATTCAAACAAAAAAAAAACTAGAAAAAGAGGCAAGAAGCTTCTCCCACCAACGTCTCTTTCGTGCAGCGCGCTTCTTGCCTTCGCTCCCCGCTCGCACGTAGCGAAGGTGCGCGCGGCACGAAAGACACGTTGCTGGGGGAAGCAGGCAGCTCAGGGCAGCTCTATCGTGCACATCTCTGTTCTATACGTATATACACTCCACAGAAGTTTGGTGGGGAGGACCCAAGAGTGTCGAGAGCCGTAAGTTGGCCAGGCCTGCGCTACGGAATAAACATACTACGCATCACGTCCTTCTAATACGCTCTCAGGCATGCTCTATTAGCGGTTAATTAATATTATGATTCTTTCACCGCTTTCGAATTAGAATTGTTACAGGTTTCTTTGTCTTTTTTTGTTTTTTATTGAATCGTGTATTTTCAGAACCGAATCTTTTGTACTGAACATTTTTTACTGGATTTCGTAACAGTAATTGCACTGATTACTCTCGTACTTTTATTTTTCAGTTTGACAACGATTAAACAATTTCCAAGGTGGCGCCTTATCTTAATAATATGTTTTCAAATGGAAAGAGATTTTGATGATTTATTTTTACATGTTTAAAACATTTATTTTCATTCCTAATTTTTTCCGAGATTAGTTATAACTAGACAGCGGTTCTTCATGCACAATAAAATTTTTTCATATAAATTGCAACAAACTGAAGTGACGTAGAGATTTATTTTCTTTGCTAATATGTTCAATAGGTTCAAAATAATATAACGGTATTTTTAAATTCTTCGAATTTTTCTTGTCATAAATGCATAAAATCCGCTGTCTAGTTATAACACACGGTGTTCGTGTGCACGAAAATTTTCAATAACATTCTTCCATTACATTTTACCTGACCTTCTGATTTTCCAATAACGTTATCAAATGAATATTCTCTGAGAACGTATTACAATATTCTCAATTCTGTTTGCAATATTTTTTTCATTTGAAAATCGACGAGAATATGCGGTTTCCAATTAATTCTCAATGCACGTTTTTGTTATTCGAAACTTGTTCCAAAAATAAGTAAATCAATACACAGACCTGGAATATTTATAAAAAGAGCGGAGAGTTGAAATCGAAGAAATTTGAAATTAACAATCCTCTGAAATATACACGATTCAATCGCACCACGTAGAAAACATGACTTTCACAGATGTTCTAAACATTCGCCTAACTGTTCTAACAAACTTGCCAGCCACGCTCAACGAAGTATATTCCAATTCAGAAAAGTAAACGTCTCTACCCATACTCGCTTATTTACACATGTCTTATACTCCAGAGTGTATACAGTAACACTATGATATATTAAGTATGCACCTAAAGTTTGCGCACTCCAAACTGCATATAGATATACAATATTAATAACGCAAGAATTAATTCGTTTTAGACGCTAGGACAGTCCGAAGCACGTTTTTGACTTCGTGTCAAAGAATAAAAGTTGATGCTTCCTTCCGAATATGTATAATAATATAATCAGCAAGCATAAAAATTGTCGTCGACTATATCTACGCTCTAATAACAACGTGTACAGTTCGGTATCATAATTCGATAATGCTAAAGGCGGACCCCAGCCGCTATCTACAGAGTTATTAACAGGTTCGGCGTAAATCTTCAGTGTCAATGTCAATTATCATAGAAAATAGTCGTAGAGAAGGCAAAAGAGGTTATAGAATCACAGAGGATCCTCATGGAGGCGAGACTTCGCGTTTCGAAGCTAATTTCAGATTAGCTTAGTTAGATCCAGCGTGAACATAGCTCCAGCGTTAAACTGCATATTTGTAGTTTGCTGTTCAAACTCCTTCAAACTTGTAGAGAAACATTCTGATCAATTCTGATACACCTCTGACACGACCAAAACAATTCTTTCGAAATTATTCAGTTCAAGGGATTGTGTAATTTCTGTAAACATCCTTCCCGGCATATTACGATTTAAATATTGCCGGACTTTTGTATAAAGAAGTACATTATAGACCAGTGGTGGCGAACCTACGAAGGCTTTGCAAGTGACCCACGCGTTTATTGTAATATTGATCTGCAAAAGTTAAAGTTAAGGTGGAGTGGGGTAAGTCCGTCTACGGGGCAAGTCCGTCAATTGGTTATTTTTATTATAATATGAACGAAATTTCTCTAGCTTGCATTTATTAATGTAGTATAAGTTAGTATGAATTATTCTACATGGATGATCGCCCAAGAATAAAGGTGTCTGCCTCGCTTAAATCAACCAATGCCAAACAGTCACGTGCGAGGTACACGTACAACTTGGCGGTTACCCTGAACGTGCAATAGTTTACAAGTTATTAATATATTCTGTGTTGTTATTTTAGTTAAGTACAACAAATATTGCTGTAGGTTTACATTAAATAAACCGTTTTTATTGTATTTTTTTTAATTTATTGAAAAAATACTAAGATGCTGTTGCCCCGTAAATATTACTACACGGGGCAAGTCCGTACTATCACGGTGGGGTAAGTCCGTCTACGGGGCAAGTCCGTCTACGGGGCAAGTCCGTCAATTGGTTATTTTTATTATAATATGAACGAAATTTCTCTAGCTTGCATTTATTAATGTAGTATAAGTTAGTATGAATTATTCTACATGGATGATCGCCCAAGAATAAAGGTGTTTGCCTCGCTTAAATCAACCAATGCCAAACAGTCACGTGCGAGGTACACGTACAACTTGGCGGTTACCCTGAACGTGCAATAGTTCACAAGTTATTAATATATTCTGTGTTGTTATTTTAGTTAAGTACAACAAATATTGCTGTAGGTTTACATTAAATAAACCGTTTTTATTGTATTTTTTTTAATTTATTGAAAAAATACTAAGATGCTCTTGCCCCGTAAATATTACTACACGGGGCAAGTCCGTACTATCACGGTGGGGTAAGTCCGTACTGTATGGGTAACTATAAAACTAAACAATATATTTAATGCAATAACAAGCATTTTGTAGCAGGCTTGATAATAATTCTTTTCCTGCCCCGTAGCACTTGAAACAAGGTTCGAAAGCATTTTTAACTCTTAGAGACGGACTTGCCCCATTTTCGGGGCAAGTGCGTCCTAGTTGACACTTTGTACAATATCCTATCAAAATGATAATTTTCAAGCAAAATTAGAATCCTGTATAATACTAATTCATCAGTAGTAACTGTGGCAAGTGTCTGATTACAAGAACGTTAAGTTTTTACATACCAGACTGAAAATACATCAGTTTAAAATCCAACTTTGCAAAAACTAGGGCGGACTTACCCCACTCCACCTTATAAATCAAAAAGGAAACTAAAACCTTTTTTGGATTACTTCAAAAGTAAGAACCGAAAAGATTCAACTGTCAACTTTATCTTTTAACAAAGTGTTTAATGGTTCCAAATTATTAGCACCCTTCCCCTCCCCCCCCCCTTCTAATTGAAGCCACTGACTTATGACCCACGGGCTAGTATTTAAAAAAGAAATAAAAATAATTGACCCACTCTTCAAAAAGGTTCGCCATCACTGTTTTAGGCTGTCTATAAAATTCATATTCTTCGCGATGAAGCTACTATTTGCTTGTGGTCTAAAAATTATCGAAGTTTCGCCTCTATTGTTCAGACTCCGCGATAGTGGCGACGATAACTTCGCGTCGCTACTCCTAACCGTTATATTGCTGCTACTCGTTTCTTACGCTACGCGCGTCAACGTACAGTCATTCCCGATGAAAATCGTACCTAATGCACAGACGGATATTTCAGCCAAATTCAGTAACAGATGATTGACAAAAATTCGATTAACAATTTCTAGTTTAACATGTTTTCATCATTCGTACGAAAAATACAGTAGAAATGATTTTCAGTTACGTAAAAAAATAACGGAAGCTAAGACATGGCGGAAACTAACCTCGCATTCGAACTCGTACATTTGAACTTGTCACGTTTATTTGGACAAATACGTGATATGTGTTTGAAGCAATATTTTGTCTCAATTTAGTATACACGCCGAGTATGCTGCATTTTTGTAATAAAAAATAAAGTCTTCACCTTCTGTACACAAGTTACGAAAATACAGTAAATCTTCTATAGTCGCAAAAGCCTCGGGGAGGTTCGTTTGCAAAGATCGTTGACGGACACTATTTTTTCGAGCTTCGAAGACCGAGCCGAACGTAGAAAAAGACAGCGCGTGTAAAGAGAGTCTCTCTCTTTCCCATACGCTGTCCTTCCTTGCGCCCGAAACTTTCATCGTCGATTAAACCGCTAAATACAGTCGAAATTATATCGTGTTTAGTGTCATTCTAATCAGCAAAATGTCACAAACAAATTGGTGAAAGTCCCATAAAATAATAATGAAAACTAAAGAAGTTTTGTAATTGGATTAGTAGAGATTCACACCGATATACGCGAGCCGAGATCGAATTACTATGTACAGGGGAGGGGATATATTTTTTTTGCATTCATTGTGTACAACCTTTTTTGCGACTATAGAGGATTTACTGTATAATCCTGTTACTGAACTTAAATCATCCGTTGGTAGACACTGTACGGTTGTCACTGTGAGTGACTGTACATTATTTATCATCCGCGACGATAGTTATACTTGAAAGCAATCACTCGCCTAAATTCTATCGAACGGCTACAAATGAAAGTTGTCTGCGTCACGCAAATGATCATCAACGAATCGCAAGACACTGCGTTCGTTGTTCCACTAGGGCTCGTATAAAAATCCTACGTCAGACTGAACACGCGAAGTTCTTAGCTAGTAGATATACTTAGCGGTATATGTATATATATTTAATGTATATGTATATATACAATATATCGAGAATACTAACGGTAAGGTGAAGAGTATTGCTGAATTTGTTGCTCGATTCGACGAGAAATCGTGTATCACGGATCATCCCCATATCCCGTATATTTCTAAGTTGTATAAAATTTCAGTGGTTGCGGTCCCGAGGTCGCTCAAAGTTGTTCCGAGATCGATTTGTGACGTGACCAACGAGACAATGGTTCGACGATATGTGACATTGTGTTTTTCGAAAGAAGAGATCTGGCGTCATAATAGGTGTCCACCGTGGTCCCGTTGCGTACACGTGATTGAGAGGAGTGGGGTGGACATCTATTATGACTGTATGTGTCTTTACTTTTGAGAAAGACTGTAAAGCGAAAGTACAACTTATATACGAGCACTTACCAAATTGTTTAGTTAGATAGAACTTGGTTTAGTTACTGCGACTATCGTGAATTTTAAAATTGATTTCAGTTTGAGAACGATTTAAATGACCTTTTCCGTGGTGACGTCACAAATCACATGTCAATTCGAATAAAATGGTCCAAATACGGTCAAACGAAGCGTGTATTATATATTAAAAGTGTATTGCGTCGTTTTAAAACTAAAGACATCGATATGCATTTCGAGATCGCACAAAGTGTATAGAACTCACACAGGTACGCGTGTTCTGAAGTTTTTTTCGAAGGATATTTCAATTTCGATTGCAAATCAAGCGATATATACGCGTATAATGACGCGAGTTCTTCTGAAGGCCCGCCATTTTGTTTCTGCTCTTTACACGAAACAAATAAATTCGCATTCTGTTTTACAACGCGTTAAATAAAACTTATCCATACTTGTCAGAAACTTAAACAAAATTGACTGTGGATTATTTATTAAGAAAGATTTAACAATCCGTGGGTAGCGTTAATATTTCCGTGGTCGTTTTTCATCGTTTATTGTTAGAGATTTCGTAGCATTTTCGACGAGTTAGTTAGTAGTAGTGGATAGTAGAGGCAACTACGGTGATATGATTGTTTTGTACAACAAATTTTAATATTTTCGATTTTTAAACATTGCTTAGGCGTTTCTGCCAGATTTCGTGTATCTTTTCGAGTACGTGTACTGTTCGTACAGCAGGAGGTGGCAGTGATTTCTCTTACGCTTAGGTTCTTGTGTCCCCACTCTACCTTCCCCTTCTACGCCGCGGCCAGTCACGTGACGCGTTTCATCTCTGTCGCGCATGTGTCCGACAGAGAGAGGGTAACTTGTTCCCCTCAATTCGTGCCCCCTCCCCTCGCCCGGCGACACTGTCTCAGCATCACTGCTGTTCCAGTCACACTGATACGCGAATCTGCTGTCCTCGCCAAGCGATTCGGCCAATCGCGGAAGACATGTAGCGCGGAGTAGGGATATCACGTGGTCCCTACAAGTTTCTCACTGCCATCTGATGGACGAACAGTACACAGATTTACTTGTTCGCTTATAAAAATTTGATTTTTGATTTTTTCATTGCCAAAAAGTTTACAGATACCATAACCATGAACAAAAGTGCACACTATAATCCCATAACAGCAAGTTTAACAGTTTTATGATAAACAAATTTTTAAAGGAGTAGGGGAGATCAAGTATGGTTGTTTATGATTACCCCGAAGTTAGAAATCCGAAAGATAGTTAAAATTTGTTGTATAGTGTTATCGCAACCGTTCCTCAGATAAACAATTTAAAACCTCAGTAGGAAAGTGAGAAACATTCGCTTACCAAACCAGCACGCCTTAGAATATCAATAAATACTCTATCATGTTAACTGAAGCGGCAGTTGTCGGAAGTTTCTTTAAAAGTCGTTCATCTGCGGAGGAAATTCCAAAGAATTTGTTTATACTTGTTTACACCAAGGAATTCGTTATACCCGTTTCAAGTTCGTATCGATATCTCGTTCTATCGATGCAGGTCTCGTTTGATTCATATTGCTTCGAAGATAAGACTGTGTTCAAAATACGCTATTCATTGCTTCTTTAGTTTAGGTTTATATTGGTACTATTTCGTTAAGATTAGAACGATGACGTTGAAATTGTTCGTCGTGTCTCGAATTTCAATTTCATTCAATTTTTAGGGCAAACGGCGAACGTACATCCATCAACTTTAACTATGATATTTCAAACTGTGTCAGCTGTCGTTGAAATGTCGAAATTTATTCTAACATTTAACAGTACTTTTTTGTTGTTTCGCTGCTCGTTTCCTATAAAATAATTTCTGTGAAAATACACGATATCGATCGTCACATTGGTGAAATGACATCAGAAACATAATGGAATATATGTTCATAAATTAAATCTATTGAATAAAAATATAATAACAAACTGAATGTATCGTATAAGCAGATACATATTTTATAATGTAAAAATGTAAAAATAAGTCAACAGAAAAGAATAACACGTTTTCGATTGACGCCTCGTTTTCGAGAAGTTAGATATACATATAGTATGTTCGTATGTATGTACACAATATACATGGATGTATACGCACGCAGTATTATTAAATAATAACATTATTCGTATTTTTGGCCGATTCGCGAACACTACTTGCTTTTCATG
Source organism: Lasioglossum baleicum (assembly GCF_051020765.1). NCBI lineage: Eukaryota > Metazoa > Arthropoda > Insecta > Hymenoptera > Halictidae > Lasioglossum > Lasioglossum baleicum. The sequence continues at coordinate 4,030,664 of NC_134946.1, read as the reverse complement.
AGTACCACGAATGTATTTTGCAATTTTTATAATCCAATAATATTATGATAATATTATTTAATTATTTTTTTAATAATTGCAGAACACAGTCGTGCATGGTACATGTACATTACTTTTATACATATTCGTACAATTCGTTTTTTAATATAATCTTTTTTTGGGAACAACTGTTTTCTACACACGGGTGGATTGTTTGTCAATAAATATTTATAAGCAAAGAAAAATATTTTAATTTCAGACACACTTGTTTATCTCAAGATGTTTTGTAATCTTAATTTTGTAATCAAATATTGTTATGTTGCAAAGTTTCATTGTTTAAGATTGGATGTTTCGTTTTATATATTAATTATTTATAAGGGTCAGTTTCGATGTAGCAAATTGCCGGAGCTAGATAAATATTTATACATCGTCAAATAAAATGTTAATATTCATTTGTTACACCCGTATTCGTGTACATTGATTGTCTCTACTTATGGTCGGTAATGAATCATCATCGACTAATATGTAATAAGTAGAATAGAGATTGTTAACGTTTGAAGATTTTAATATTTTAATAATATTGCTGTTTTGGAGATTCTTCCAATTGAAATTTTCTTTACTTTTACTTGTTGACTGATTAATATATGAATGATGTTGATTGATATAATTAATAGTATAATATAAACAAAGAACAAAATAATATTATGTTTCAATACTATAATATTATAATATAAACAATAATATTATATTTATCAAAGATTATCAGAAATTTTATAATATAAACAATAATAATATTATATTGTAATAAAAATTGCAATGCTTATTTTCAAATAAGAGTCGAATCAACCAATAAGAGTAGGTTTGCACGTAATTGAGGGAGAACGGTGTAGCATGAACACGAAACGAGAGAAATTGCGCGAAGTATTGCAATATGTCCACATTTTGCCGGAGGGATTAATTTTCAGTTTCTGGACCAATCATTTTTCCTGCTGTATTTTTTCGTGGTACCATCAAAATAATTTCGCCCGAGCAATTTTCGATAATATCATATGCCGAATACAATCAAATAAAATGTTACCATCAGACCATTTTTTGACAGAAATTGAAGAAACAAATATTAATGAACTTTCTTTTCGATTGTACGAAGTTTTACCACATTTTAAAGATCAAAATTTTGATAAACAATTATTTCGAAAATAATTATAAAATAGTATTCCTTTGGTTTTTGATTTGTCACGACTAGAAATTTTCATCTAAAAATCGAAAATTATTTGTAGAACGCTTATCCGAGCGTTGGACACGTCTCGTATTTTTTCTGGATTTTTCAGATACGATTAAACAAGTGACACAATGAAAAACTAATTTTTCAATCTTACCCCATTATTTGTGGATTACCATGGATGCATCTCCAGATTATCGATAAGTGTTTTTTTTTCCAATTATGTACAATGCACCACGAAAGTATAGAACGCACTTTAAAACAGTGTCACTTTTTCATGATCGCACTAAACGACTTTTTTTCAGTAATTAGAAGAATTGATTTACCAGATGACATGCAAAGAAGATTTTTAAAAAATTCCAATTGCTAAGAATTACATGAGAAAGTAAAAGAATAACATTTGTCATTTTTTTTATTAGAGCCCGTAATGAAAAACGATGATTCTCACCACATTTAACTTGATTTTGATGAAATTTTCAGCATGTGCATAACTAACATAGATCTACAAAACATACATTTTAAATTTTCATTAAGAACCCAAATAAAAGAGTTTTAGAAGATGCTTTTTATATTTTTGCAATCTTGTAAATTGTAATTTTTAGAAAATCATTTTTAACAGATCATTTAGTAAACCAATGCTTCTAATTGCTGACAAAACATCAGATCGTTTGGTACAATTATAAAAAAGTTATACCGTTTTAAAGTGAGTTCAAATACAACGGGGAAAGTTCCGAATGCGCGGATGAACGATCACTACAGCGTCGAGCGGTCATGCTTGCTTTATGGGATTAAACAATGCGTGCCGTACCTTCGGAGCTTGTATAATAAACTACCAATACGCGCAGTCGCCAGACCAAGACTTGTCCCCCCACTCTACCTTCCCTCCCTCCGCCGCTGCTCCCCACGCATCCGCCGCGGCCCGGTCACGTGACGCGTTTTGTGTCTGTCGTATTCCCTTCCCTCGTCTGGCAGCTCTGCCCCTATGCGGTTTTACGCGACGTACTGTCCAGTGAAAGAGTGTAAACTAACGGGACGGGAACGGGGCTAGAAGGGTATACCGCACACGCTCCATCCGATCCCCACTTTTCGACTCACGCGTAGCTCCCGCCGTTAGTGTGTGTGTCCGCAGGGATTCTAACCCGACGCCTAACCCTAACCCAAACCCGGTTAACCAAGGAAGGTTACTGTAACCCGCTGTAACCCATACTATCCTCGAGGGAACGGTTCTCAAATCTTAGAGAGAGCAGGTTAACCCGCTCGGAGCGGGTTACTCACTATTAAATAGAGATTCACGGAATATAACCCGAATCATAAAGTATTTATAGCTAACGTATTATAAATAAACAAGTTCAGGTAATAATCATATTGAAAAGAGCTTTTTAAATTAGATTATTAGATAATAACAATAATTTTCAAAATTAAAGATCGAATTCGTTTGTCCAAAGTATTATGATGTCATCTATAATGTCACTATTTAAACGTGAACACACAATAAAAACAATCTGAATAAATATAAATGTTTTCAACACAACGTGTGAACACAACGTGTGAAATAAGAATGGGATGGATGGGCAACCCATAACAATAAAAAATCGAAAAACAGTTGATAAATCTATTCTTCGTTTCGTTTTCCGTTCCGCGTCAAACAATTGCCAATCGACGCTCCAACAACGATACCATAATACCAGGCATTCTTGGCTCATTATTGCCTTATTATATATGTATACATATACGTTCCTTCCGAAACACACAACATTCATACTCTTCATAATTACCTAAAATACAAATCTCTTTTACCAAATTTCTTTATCAATAATAAGTTGTCCTCATATTATTTAAAATCGATTTGTAGATAAATTCAACTGATTGGCACCAAAGCATAATTATAAATAAGAAAAGAAGTTCAAACTTTGCGTACTCAAAACCCGCTCTTAGTGTGGGTTACAGTGTTTCATGGGTTACCAAAAACCGAAACCGATTCGGGTTACGGTTTCCAACCGTAACCCGCTCTTACCCGGTTAACCGGGTTACAGTTGGCCATCTAGTAACCGGTTACCGAAGCTACGCGGGTTACAGCGGGTTATTGAGAACCGAATCCGATTCGGATTAGGTTTTTGATCCCTGTGTGTCCGTTTCGACAAATAGTGCGTTAGGGCCAAGAATGCGCGTGATAGACAAGAACAGGCGTGGGCTTTGCTCGTACATCAGGCATGTCCAATTCGTAGCTCGATCGGAGGCATTCTCAAGGAATACCCCCACTTCTCCCAATGCCACCGAGCACTATGGCCGCCACGCAGTAGCGCGTTATAACTAGTTGGGGCCTTGGGCAAAGTAGAATGTCGGGGCCCCTGACCCCAACTAAATAACTTTATGAGAACAACGTAGAATTTGGATCTTGGATCTTGGTTTGTGTCCGGGCATTTGCCCAAGTTGCCCATAGGGTAACGCGCCACTGCCGCCACGCAGTAGCGCGTTATAACTAGTTGGGGCCTTGGGCAAAGTAGAATGTCGGGGCCCCTGACCCCAACTAAATAACTTTATGAGAAAAACGTAGAATTTGAATCTTGGATCTTGGTTTGTGTCCGGGCATTTGCGCAAGTTGCCCATAGGGTAACGCGCCACTGCCGCCACGGGGAGGGGGATTGTGCGCAAATGCATTTTTTCCCTGATCCTTAACAAAAAAAGGGGCAAGAATGCGTGTGAGAATAGGCGTCTACGTTATAGTCTGAACACTCAGATGTTCTTTCCGTTCCTCTTGCCCCGTTCCCTTCCCGCTACAATTCTTTCGTGCTCCGCACAGTATAGTTTTACCTACGAAGTATAGTCCGCGTCATTAACAACGCTGCCTTACGCTAGCTTCTACTTATTATAGTGGAGTTAGTCGAGTGTGAGGCACCATAGAATTGTTTATAGTATATCGTACGTTTTTGTACATGCTCAAGCACGTTCTACAGAGTATTTTTCGTCACCGACAGCGGTCGAACTTTGAAAATACTGCTACTTCTACGAAACAAGCGTCCGCCGCCATCAGGATTTCACCATCGAAATTCCAAGTAAATTTTGAACTCTCTTGTTCATAACCGGAAAAATTTCATATTGTTTCATGACCGGGGTTTCATGACGGCCACTGCCCTGCAATGACCACTGTTTAAAATTCTTTACTCGATTTCCACTTTCTCTTCCCATCAACTGTGTAGTTCTTTGAATTATAAACATATTAATTTAGCAACACAAGATTCCTGATTCTTATTGTTAAACGCAACATAATTTTAATTATTTTAATATAATCACTGTGTCATTGGATTATTCAAGATAAAAATATTGTTAGCATTTTAGGAGACGTGAAAATGTTTTTCAATATTTTCTCAATCTCTATTCGCAACCATATTTTCCCGAAATCAGCTTCAACTGAAAATAATTGAAAAATTAGTATATACGTCACGTTAACATATAAATTATTGTAACACGGAACTGATATAAAAATTGAAAATATAAATCGCAATAAAAAAAAATCATTTTAATTGTTGCATGATAAAAAAACAACGATAGTAATCGAAAACGGAAGAGAAGCCTGCCGACCGACCTGGTCTTGGTAGAACAAAAGCAATTTATTTCAACTAAACGAAACACACATTCATTTCGTTACATAAACAAATAACAGCAAACACAACAAAACATAACATTTTCTGTTTATTCGGTCGAGAGAGCGCAAAGGGTTCTGAGAACTCCGGAATGTAAAAGTATCCAGTTTAAAAAAATACTCTTAAAAGTCGCTTCGCTTAAGAAAACAGTCTCTACTGTCTGCTAATTAGTTAATTATTTACGTTATACGTTACTTGTTATGCTATGTATAATATATGTATGTATGTATATATATATTTATATATATATATTTACAGAATTGCATTACGATAGACTCTAATCACAATATAGATAAGTTTAGTGCAATAGTTCGCTCGATCGTTATTCTAAAAGAGACTGGTCCTCCTCGCGCGTACATCGATCATGCTCTCGATCGAGCAGTCGAGATCAGAGTGTATGCAACGCATGCCTTACAAACAAAGATGTTCGTGCATTTCGAGAGCTCACGTGCGTCGCCAAGTTAACGAAAATATCCTGTACACCCGTTACATCGGTAGAGCAGTGTTGCCAGATCAAAGATTATCCTATAATGAAATGCTATAGTCAGAATCCAGTGACGTCACCTAGCTATAGCGTAGTCCAGCGCTCGGATTTACTTACTCGCGACGGCCGAGTTTCGAAGGATACGCCCCCCTCGATCCTCCCTCGTCACGCTCCCCGTGGCGGTCCTAGTTCTAAGCTCTTCAGGCGCGTTTCATACTAGATATTCGTGGCGCCTAGGAGAACTACGGCCGCCACGGGGAACGAGACGCGCGGCCGGGTCGATGGGCGTAGCCTTTGAAACTTGGCCGTTGCGACTAACTAAATCCGAGCGCTGGCGCACTCTAACTCAGTTAGTGACGTCACTAGGTACCTCCACTATTGGTACGTTGAGGTGACGTAACCTTTCGAGGGATTTCTTACGGCAACGCTGCAATACAGTAACTGTTTAACCATTCGAGCGTAAAACATTGCTTTTGTTGGTCGCGACAAGTGTTTCGTCAAATGTAAACAGTATTCCTCCTCCATGATCGAATTTTTCGTTGCTACCTTACTTATTTTCCTATTTTAAAAATCCTTTTATTTGCTAACTTTTTCAACTTGCCCAAGAATCTTTGGGAAATCTTTTTTAAGTTTTGGAAATTTTTCAAGTTTTTATTACTACAAACATATTCCTGCAGTAAGTATCCGTTTAATTATTGCACTTGAAACAATTTTTGTGATTGTTGCTATTATTCTCGCTTCTCGAATCAGTGTAACTGTTATCTAATAAAAAATTCTCTTTTTACTGTACAACCTCTCGTACGTAGGTGAAAAAATATTTGTTCACGTTCAAATAAAAATTGAGAACTATTTGATTATTCTTTTACAATGATCCTGCAGCTTGTTGCATTTAAAACATGTTGAAACAGCAACATATTAGCTAAATTCGAAAATCTGTTTTTACCACACAACTTCTCGATAAAAAAATATTTCTTCTCTATGAATAAATGTTATTAAATGAAATGTTATTTTAACGATTGTTTCTGTAGTTTTTATAATGATCCCCATGGTTGTCGCATTTGAAATAAATGTGTAAAACTGCTGATATTATTTGCGTTTCGAAGAACAGCAAAGGAAATACTGTTTGCAGATAACCTTAGTCTCAAACTTTCGTTTCATCGCCTCGTCAATTGTTTATAAAAAAAATATGAACTCTGTGGGACAGAAATATTCTTCTCTGTTTTGTGGAACGTGGATGTAGAGCACACACTCTCGCGAACGTAGGAAAATACGATTTCAATATTTTCTGTGTGGTTGTCGACCACGTGGTACACAAGTACGCGGTAAATATGCACTGGCGTCTTATTGTTGGAATCAGAATAAAAGACAATTGTTTCGAGGTTTGCTTTCCTCGCCGATTTCAGTGACCTTGAAAACGTACTTCAAGGTCGTTAACATTGGCAAAGAGGACAAACTCCGAAAGAATTGCCGAATAAAGATGTTTCCTTTTCGCGCTTGAATGGTTGACAAAGAAATCAATGTAGAAAATAAAACTGGTATTTCTGTTCTGCTACACATTCACGCGTCCACGCAAAATCGCATAGAATTAGCACGACGAAACTCTGACTTGTGGTGTCCATTAGAGTAGTTTACGTGCCGCGTACCCGATAGCCTATATACGTAGAAAATATAAATATATTCCTATGCAGAATAAATCTGATCTCCATTTTTATCCCTTCTTTTTTGGTACCGTGGGTATATACACCGCCGTTACTCCCCGTTTCCATCATTATTCAGGTTGCAAAAAAGCAGCTGTTTTAGAGGTCATAGTCAATCTGCAACCGTTTGTCCGATTTTTGTGAAGTATGTCCGAATATAAGTTGTTGTAGAGTCTCAAGAAATTAAATAATAATAAATTGCGACATATATGTATATTATCACCGTAGAAATTGAAAATGTAATTAATCTCCTTTTTTATTGTCTTGGCAAACGAGATTTGTTTTTATTTAGATCGGACAAACAATTTAAAAGTTATTCAACTTTAGCCAGTTACTTTTTATACAACTTGTACACGTTCATTTATAGGGTACTCGTGAAACCGTCTCGAGTTTTTGTGAAACAATGAAAAATGAAGTACTCTTTCGAAAAGTTGTTGAAAATTTAGCATGTTATTATGATCGATCGTAAAACTATTCGTCGTTTTCTGTATTAAAATCAGTTGAATTGTTAAGCGTGGTTGTTTAATCATTTGCATAATTCATCACAAACTAGCAAATTTAGTGCAAAGTGAATGGAATTTTTAATTGATCGTTATTCTCGTTTTCAATCACTGATTCAAAAACTCAGTTGCACATTTTACGAACACCCTATGCATGCTTCCAAAATTCATCTTTCAGCGTGAATAGACATGTTTACCTTCAAACAGTTTAACACTTGCAATCACTCAAAAATGGCTCCGTACACTCTTTGAGTTGAAGAAGTTAAAAATGAAATTAAATAAATCAATCCATGAAACATTAAAAATTAGTCATGTCGTTTAGTTCAATTTAAAATACGTTACTCTATCTTGAAGAGTGTACACAGACTATTTTGATATCGACGGTACATTAATATTATGTAACGTACATTTTTTTAACAAGTGACATACTCATTCCCGGCAGGAAAATGTTTAAATGTTACATTTAAAACAGTTTCGTGATTGCTTCAATAAAAAGGCACTAAATTAATATCTACGTTTAATACAACTTTCCATTTCCCACTGCTCTTCGAACAAAATTGAAAATGGTCCACGCCGAAGGACGAATCGCCTAATTGCTCACGTTGAAAATCGACAGATGTCTGTACATTTGGTTCCTTCGAATCGATTGGGGAGCTTCTCTCGCAGCCAGTGTGAAGGAAACAAGCGTTCGAAGTCAGGAGGGATTATGCGAGCTCAACCATTGCGTGGGCGACCTTTGTTTTTCTGAACAATTGTGTATATTTCTGGGAGAATAAAAACTCTTCATGAAATTAATACGATGTTTGATGTAATTATTATTCGTCTCGTCTTTTAAAATCGTCTCTCGTGTTTTCGATTAAGGGAAAATGGCAACTATTAGTTCACAAGGCATGTTTTAGTTAATTGTAATTCGAATTAACTAGGCAGTTTTTCTAAACTAATAATTCTCTCACATAAACAGGTATTTTTGTACATAACTTTTTGTACAAAACTCTAAGTTCTGTCGACTAACATGGTAAGAGGGATTAATGATCCCATGCAATAAAAACAAACTTCACCTTCAAATGTCCTCTACGCGCCCACTCATTAAAATGCCATTCAACTTTTATCTACAATTTCAAAAATATCTCAATCTTATGCAACCCATTCTATATTTTTATTGACTCTTCCACTTTGAAATTGCTTGAAACAACACTAAGAATTTTCAAGAAAATACTGTAGCCAATTATCTTTCTTAGAATTCAGTCGCTCGCGCAAAGGTTGAAAAGCCTGTCTTTCCAGGAGAATGGTACGAGGGCAATCTTATTTAAGCATAGTTACTCGGCAAGTTTCGCGTTTGTGCTAGTAAATTGAAAAAATCGACCAAGTACGAGTAGATAAGTCAATCAAGTAACTCGACACCGGTTTTGTACAGCGTACCTCGCTAAATCTTAAAGTCCGTGATAAATTTAAGGCTTAATAATTGATCATTATTACCAGCAGAGACTAGAAACGAATAGAATTCAATGATACATTATAATATATTTATATATATATATCTTTTATGCAATTATCTTCTCTGTATACGTATTATAGTAAGCCTAATTAGAGATAGTTATATCTGATCTAGGAAGTTTCTCTTTATTCGCTTATTGTTCCTCTATTATTCCTAGTTGGCCCGATAGATGTTCCCAATACGTTTGTGTCCGATCCTCCGTCGCTGCCTCCGTCGCAGACTCCGTCGCAGCCTCCCGCTGCCATAACGCGATCATAATCGAATAAACACGTCCCTCTCGAGCCGCCGTCGGTCCGAAAAAAAATCGAATCTCTCGTTGCAGGAAAATGATCTGTTTTCTTCCCTCGAGAACCCATGCTCCCCCGAACGTCGCTTCCGCTCGAAGAGAACAACACAACAATCGTTCCTGTGCGTTTAGCGGGATCGTTTTGTGAATCGTCTCCCAGGATCACCAGCTTCTCGGAAGTATCCACCGATTCTGGCTCGCCATCATTACAATTGTCACATTGCCAAGGACTTTCCAGCTTTCCAGTTTTTCGATGTGGTAGTTGTGGTCGAAGGGACAGCAGAGCTTCATCAGTTTCGATCAATCAGCATCTCATCATTTCAATTTCATTTTCTACCTATCTTCTTTCATTCACCGTTTCGATGCATTATGGGACTAAAGGAGGATTGATGTTTTTTTTTTTTATTTTAATGAAACTGGTCCATTTTTCATGGTTCAACCTCTTTTTCCGACTTTCGTTACCACTTTGATGGTAACTTTCTTCATCCTCTACTTTTTAGCTTTCGTCGAGGTTTCCTTCAGCGATTTAGGATTTATTACTTGTGTCCTTTTTTATAATCATTGAACTTAGGTTCTCATCGGTTTTGTATCGTTTCTCGATTCATCCTCCAAAGTGGAATTAATTCGATCACAGGATTCTAGTTTGATTGAAGAGTTTCGAGCTTCTCCGCGTTGCTAACATTCTTCCACGGTACGATAAAATCCTGTAGTCGGAGTTCCGGAAATGCAGGCAGCACGCGTCCTTCACTCGGCCGTTTAGTTTCGTTTTGGTCCACGGCGAATTCTTCGGGGAACTGTGTCTTGCGAATTTCGATTGTCTGGGTTTCGGAATCGACTCTCCTGCTGGAAACCAATATCGAGCTTTTTAGTAGTTTCTTGGCGTAGAAGAATATGAACGTTACCTGTTCTATTCACTTCCTTGTCAAAGCTTGAAATGTAGTCGTACTTATCCTAATGAGTATCACTGGCTCGAGGATTACGTCTCCTTCCTTGCCACAGAAGCATATTAACAATATTATCCGTTTCCTTCTTCGTCAAAAATTGAAATAATTAAACTGAGTCGACCAACATTGTCTCTTGCATGCCACTGAAGAGAATATGTTAATTTCGAATCGAATTAATTCCTGTCATACTTATTCGACAGACATCGTTCCTCAACAGTGAAAATGGAAAGATTTCTACAATCCAATTTACAGATTCGACCAATAATATATTATATAATTTCTTCCTCCGCAGAAGCAAAAATAGATCTGCCAATGTGTCCCCCCACCAGCGTCTCTTTTATTTACTTTCATTTTATTCCAGGAGTTCAGATAAAATCAATTCCACAAATATCACTCACATGCTACCCCATCCCATTTTCTGAGCTATAGAAAATCACTGATTGCACTTCACTCTCTGCTGTCTTCTATATACAGTTCCCGAAATCCGACAATTCCCACCCGAAACCCTCACTCTCACATCAACCCCCATATTCCTCCGATCCGTAGTCTTCGCAAAAACTCTCGGTGTCATGAATAATGGCGTCTGTCGCAGCTCTGCTCGCGATCATGGATATCCCACTTTCTCGCATCGATATATCCAGAATTCTTCGTCCCGAATCCAGTCTCCGGCGATCCTCCGTGTTTACGGCACTCAATTCTATTCACAGGCTGCGTCGTACCTCCTGGTGTCCGTTCACAGCCGGGATAGAGCCGTCCGGATTGTCCAGTTCCCTCGCAGGATCCTATTTTTCACCCTCGAATTGTATTTTTCTATGTTTCATCAGAAGCACTTTTGAGGTTGGGCTCCTGAGAGGGAGAGAAAGAAAGAAAGAATGAAGGAAAAGAGTGAGGAAGGAGAGTGGTTCAGAAGCTTTCGCTGAGCATGTTCGGAGCGACGCTGGTTATGGTAACACGGGGTAAAGTCCACGGGATTGTCGGTGATCGCGAAACAGATGGCACGAGCACGCCGGGGGCTTTCTGTTACACGTCGTCTTCTATACTTCTCAGGGGTATTTGTTGCTTTTGTGCCACCGCGTTCAGCACGTAGCCCAGGTGGTCCAATTTCTTGTCCATCACGGACAACTGCGGACAGAAATCGTTCCCATGTAAGAATCAATCTTTCCAGAAAAACCCGTTTATCCCCGGGGAGGACGCGCTCTTCAGGGATCGGGCAAAAAGGCCGGTAAATTGCGGCTCAGTGCGCGAAAATAAAATGTTTCACCTATCAGATCTCTCGGCTGCTATTTTACCTTCAGCGCCCTACATACTTTTGGAATCAGTCGTACAAATTAATTCGTGACCCTCTTTTTGTGAATTTGTTGATTGGCTAACGATTAAAATTTATTCTCTAAAATGATCTCTGTGGCACTTTCTATGCATATAGTACTCTTATAAACAGACCCTGAACAGATTCAGAAATTAATTCGTGACCACACACACAGTGTTGGGAAATAAATAAATTTATTTAAATAGATAATCATTTAAATAAAAATTTAAATAACAAGTTACTTGTTATTTGGATATTCAAATAAAAAGCAAAAATAATTTATTATTTGAGCAAGTCTCTAAATAGAATTATTTAAAATAATAAAGTTAATTGTTATTTACAAATACAATTTCAATTATTATTTGCATTGACAAATAATAAATTAAATTGTATTTTTTTATGGAAAAGGTTGCTACAGCAGACAAAAAACGCGCACGTGTTCATTACAAAATACAAGAAATAAGATAAGACCAAAAACTATTTATTTGATTTCCACCTCGATCCAAATAATAAATAATCTTTTATTCGCAAAAAATTAATAAACAGATCACTTTTGGGATTGTTTAGATTACTTTTATATATTTAAATAAAAAGTGTAGTTATTATTTGCAATTAAAATCACACGTTTATTTATTATTTAAAATAAAATTTGCCCAACACTGTTCATGACTGTCTTTTTTAGAATTTGTTGATTGGGGGGTTACTAAAAATTAAAATTTATTCTCTGTAATGATCCCTGGCACTTTCTGTGCATGTATTTCTTTACAAAACGATGGCACACTGCGAGATCTATAATTTTTTTTAATTAATTACAGTAAAGCACCATCTTGAATGACACTGAAATTAATGCAGCTATCATAAAACACTAGTATCAAGATACACCCTGCAGAGGGATGATCTGCAAATGAAAAGGGACAGTGGATTCTGAAAATTAGAATACTGAAAAGAGTGAATATAAACATATACATCCTACGTGACCTCGTCTTCGAGTTAAGTATTGGCATAATCTGGTAGAAACCTGGAAGTACAGGGTGGCTCAAAAGTTACCGGAGCATCTGAAATGCAGATTTCTTGATGAAAGAATAAATGTGAATTTTTAACAAATGAAACGTTTCGTTAAAATGGTCTAGTGAAGTTTTGGACCAGCATTTGCAGTTGAACTAACTCTACCTATCTGTTTGCAAACAGAATTCAATATCTGACGTCGGACCAGATATTCTAATTCTGTAAACACTTCGTCTTTTAGTCCCCAGGATTCTATTCAGATGCAAAAGAAGTCATGTTGAACACCTCTTGTGGAGCTAAGCAGATACAGTGTGTTACCGAAGAAATTCGCTATAACTTGAAAATAAGGTCAAGTAGGCTATATGTATGAACTTCTTTATTGTTTTTATTGTGCAGAATACGCGATATCTTGCGTTACCATCATCTTCTCTGAAGGGAATCGTGAATTATTCATTCCCACTAGTACGACGTATGTATTGTATTGTTGACGTGTATGTTTATTAATTACAGTGTTAGCAAGCTCGAACGTCAATAATGGTTAACCAATTAATCGTGCAGTGTGGATGTAGTATGAAATGACAATGCGCATTCGAATGTAGCAAACATCATTGAATTTGCAACATGACATGTACATGAACTAACTACATGGTATACATACTATACAGGGTGTTTACCTACAGGTGGGAGAAAATTTAAGGGGTGGTTCTCGACGATAATATAAGACGAAAATGAAGAATAAAAAAATTGCGATTTCGGCTTCGTTATTTAGTTATTAACAATTAAAAATCCGCCTAAAATGCTGCAACACTTCTAACAAAAGTATACGTTGCGTACGTCAGACAGGCGCGCGACAGACTCGTATCAAGTGACAAACGCATGCATACCTTGGTTCTCATTTGGGGCCCCAGCGAGGTGAAAATGTTTAAAAAATCGGTGGACGACATTGAACCTACCTACTCGTTAAAATCCACAAGAGCATTTCTAATATCCGCCCTATGGAATTATCAAGTAGAAGGGGTCAATGCTCTTTCACTTTTAAATTCTTCTCACAAATATCCACAAATCCTTATCCTGCCCTATAATTGTTCATAACACCGTACCTAATATACTGGAATAAACGCTCTAGCTAGTGATGGGCACCATCGACTAAAAACTATCGACTAAATCGATAGTATTCAACTACTATTTTCAGTCGACTGATTTTTTAAACTATCGACTGAATTTAGTAGTGGTGGGGTTACTATTTTCAGTCGACTGTTTACACGTCGCCATCTTGAAATTTCAAATGTCAGTGTCAGACGATGAAACGAAAAAGTTAGAAATTCATAATTATGACAGGACGTGCAAATATGCAAGTAATGAAATATGTAATAGATATTTCAATACTTTAATTCATATTGGATGTTAAAATCTTATTGCTATTTATGCAATATAAACTATATATGTGATATAAATAAATTGTGTACATTTATATTTATAACGTAGTATATGAATTTATTATTAAATAAAGACAAAATCATTCAATCACGAAATTTAATATCTCTGTTCTGTCCCATACTGTCCTACTATTCATTTAACAAGCGAACATCGAGAATAAGAGTAATTACGAGAATAACCTGTAAACGACTGAAAACTATCGACTAAATTCAGTTACTGAATCAGTCGCGAGCTATTGGTTGAATTTTAACGGCGGATGTTTTGAATAAATTTTATAAGATTTACTATCAAATACATTCACTCATTAGCGATATCGAATTATTAAAAATTATTTTTATTATTATTAATTATTTTATTATTGTCTGGTATATTTACCCCAATTTACTCTTACTGTGCCTATAATACTAAGTGAGCACTGCAGTACAATGCTGTAAGAGTGAGTGAGAAATGAGATCTATACGTAGGCATAGACTATAGCCCGCAATCTAGACGTATAACCACTAAAACGAAATTTCAGTCGACTAAAAACTATCGACTAAATATTCGATAGTATGTAGTAACTAAATAGTAATTAGTCGATAGTTGAATTTAGTCGATAATGCCCATCACTAGCTCTAGCACTATTTACAATATCATACACACGCACTACGAGTTTACAGAGTCATGCGATTATTGCGAACGGAAATTTTCGTCGCGTGCGAGAAGAATTGTCCGTACAAGCTAGTATCAGTGATGGGATTGTTGGCGCTTTTCGCGCGCATGCGCGAGTTTCGTCAGGGCCGTATCTACGTCTACGTCCGAAAGTGGGGAACTATTGGGGGGAAAGTAGTGGGAGACTGTATGGCGCGAAATTAGCAGGGCGACCAAGGTACCCGATCTTCGTACTTGACTGAGGCTAGAATCGTCGCGCATGCGCGTGAAAAGCGCCAACAATCCCATCACTGGCTAGTATCCGTATGCACACTGATTCAAGACAGCTAATGTGGTCAATGCACACACATGAGATAATTCGCGGTCACAGACAGAATGAGAAAGAATCACGAAATTCGTGAAAACAAGATAGACAATGTATTGGTATAGCAACGCGCGATGTTTGGGCGGTAGTTTGCTGTAGATCTTCATTTGTTTTATCGATCTGGCATCGACCTCATCAGCTGTCTTGAATCAGTGTGCATCAGTGCATACAGATGCTAGCTTGTACGGACGATTCTTCTCGCACGCGTCGAAGATTTCCGTTCCCAGAGATCACACGACCTCAAGATGTCCGTTCCGTCTGTGAGCGAGTCTCGCGACGTAAATCAAGTTCAATAAAGAGCAGTGTTTCAACATTAAAGGATTACCAGTTCTTCACATTCTCCTCATTCCCCTCAGTAAACTTGTACTCTCTGTAAACTCGTAGTGTGTGTGTATGATATTGTAAATAGTGCTAGAGCGTTTATTCCAGTATATTAGGTACGGTGTTATGAACAATTATAGTGCAGGATAAGGATTTGTGGATATTTGTGAGAAGAATTTAAAAGTGAAAGAGCATTGACCCCTTCTACTTGATAATTCCATAGGGCGGATATTAGAAATGCCCTTGTGGATTTGAACGAGTAGGTAGGTTCAATGTCGTCCATCGATTTTTTAAACATTTTCACCTCGCTGGGGCCCCAAATGAGGACCAAGGTATGCATGCGTTTGTCACTTGATACGAGACTGTCGCGCGCCTGTCTGACGTACGCAACGTATACTTTTGTTAGAAGTGTTGCAACATTTTAGGCGGATTTTTAATTGTTAATAACTGAATAACGAAGCCGAAATCGCAATTTTTTTATTCTTCATTTTCGTCTTATATTATCGTCGAGAACCACCCCTTAAATTTTCTCCCACCTGTAGGTAAACACCCTGTATGTATACTTTATATGTACCCTAACCTACCTAACGAGAAACAAAACAGTTTTGTCTTCATGCCAGCAGCCATGTTTACGTGAGTAACTTCTGTATAGTAATCAAGTACATATAATGCATATGTTATTTACAATAATATTGTATGAAAATTTCAAGAAGCAGCAAACAGAAGTTTCTGCATAATTTTCAATATATATTTTTAGTAATTCTGTTGAATAATTTTATATTGTTCTTTTTCGTATAATTTGATAAAATTTAATTGTATCTGCTAGAATCTTTCCAGTTTCATTTGATAGAATTTTCATGAAGTTGCTACTGGAGTTCGAGGAGTTATTTTTAGTAATTCTGTTGAATAATTTTATATTCTTTGTTTTCGTATAATTTGATAAAATTTAATTGTATCTGCAAGAAGCCGTTCTCAAATTGTTCGATAATTTCATAGAATCTTTCCAGTTTCATTTGATAGAACTTTCATGGAGTTGCTACTGGAGCTCGAGAAGTTATGAATGGAATAGTGGAGTGTGGTTTCTAAGACGTCCATTCCGAATTTGAGAACAAGTGATGTAGGATAAGGGGTAACACTCACTTGCTGCTCAACCCTGTACAGGCGCGCGCCTATCGTCATTTGCTTCACGTTGCCTGCCCGGTCGATTCCTGCCAGATAGCTGCCTGGCTTGCCCAGGGTTTGGTCCAATCTCCTCTGCAACTCCTGTGAACAATCATCAGTTACACTATCAGTTAATTTTCTCGGACAAACAGATTTTAATAGAAAATTTTAATATGCGATACAATGCTCATTATATTCATTCATCACCCTATAGGGGAGGGAATCATTTTCCTCTAATAGAAATAAGAATTTTGCAATCTTTTATTTTATACTTTTCTTTTGTTTACCTTTCATGAAAATTATTGATTGAAACGAGATCATATTAAGCTCGCTTTTAATATAGCACAGTCTTTGGGCATCCTATTAATAGGCTTCCGGTTAGTCAACTGTTAATATCGACGAAACAATGGAGTATTACAAGGTGCTATAACCGGATATTTTATTTAGCAAATACTGTATATTTATTAATATGATATACATTTAAATTTTGTCATTGATGATGTTCAGACAATTTTCTGAAACATTTTTTGGAATTAGTTTTTCTATCTCGAATGTGTGTGACAGCTGTTTATTTAATCTGATCTACATAAATTAAGTAAACGGCGATCTGTATATCTTCTGGGTCAAAACAGACCCAGTATCGGAGTTGACACTAAACCTATCACTGACACATGACCGATTTTACATAATTTATTTCATAATTGTTAGATTATGAAGATCTTCCCGTGCGAAATATCTTATATACATATCTCCGAAACTGGTGCGCGGATAAAAAAAAGTATCCAACGAAAATTGCTGGTCTTTTTACGTACAATAAGATCCCATAATAAAAAGTATAGGTTTCCATTTGAAAAAACAAAGTTGACCTTCAAATGATCTTGAAAACGCCACCCAAATAAAAAACTGATACTGCCCCCCTCTTTGCGCCTCGAAATCCTTGGACACGTGTTTCACACTTTATTAATATGTTTCATACTTTTCGAGATATTCGGCTGGAAAGTTTTCAAATGAACTTATTGAAGAAATTTTGTTATTCAAGTATACATTATAATAAAAACCTTGAGAACATCAAATAAATTCAATCTTGACATTCTGTTTAATAGACAATGGTATACCACAGACAAAATATAATATAATTGTTGGAGAACAGTGTATTGTCTCGAGAGGTAACACCTAGATAATACTTTCACATTTAAGCATTTTACAATTTTTATTAACAAGTTAATCGTCGTGCCTGAAATATACAAAAACCTTTGCATTTTCCCCTACATGTGTTTGAAAATTGGCTACGCATATAGCCTTTGCAACTGTTTGTAGTTTCGGGAACAAAAGGCAACTATTGTATCACGTATCATCTCTCATCAGAGAAATGGAGATCGTGCGTCGACAATTATTATGTCACTGCCAATCGAGGATCGTATAAAGCTGATGTCAGCGCACAAGACAATGGGGTTGTCAATACATGGCAAGGACCGGGTTAGTCGATTGGGTGTCGATATAATGCAATGCCAATCCGAAGCGTATCGAACAGCATCCTGTGTGCTTTATGCTTTTTCATATATTTTCTATCAACAACCAATATCGATATGAGCAAATAAATAATATCTAGACTGCGGATCTTTATGCAAAATAAAAGTTTTCCAACTGAACTGCACGGAACCGAATTATTTAAATTTCTCCGACTGTTCACAAGGAGTTTATTCTGCGATTTTTACGTGTGTAGCTACGAATCTCCTCGTTTCCGGTCTCCGGCATTCAACATGTATACGTGGGAACGTAAACATTCATATTCGTATTAGCACAGGAACCACCAAGATTTTCAAGCGCCTCAAAGCAACCGGTTTTTCCCTTAATCAAAACTCCATCCTGCCAGCTTGCTCCGGCAAACGCATCTCGAACTTGCATTCCGTAACAGCTTCGTGGCTGCAGATTTCCCCGGCAGTTTGCATCACTTGGAGCAAAATCTGTTTTTAACTGTATGCGACATCAGTGATTTCTCAAATTCCATTGATCTCTTATAAATTGATATGAAAGGCCGAACCAGATTTCAACATTTAACAGACCGGCGAAACTACGATTTTGACTAACTTTAAATGGAAACTAAAATGTAGTGATCCAACTGCACACTGTTTATACAGGGTGTCTCAATTTTTTCCTTCGCGAACATGTCCCCCGATAGTCATCTTATTTTTCCCATTGTGTACAATCTATAAAAACACCATAATATTTCCATAATAGTACATCTTATTCGAACAACACGTTATTTAATACAGTAATTAAATATAGAGGGTGAGTCACCTAAAGTTGCCACCTCAAATATCGTTGTTGTTTTTAAAGCCTATAAGTATGAAGTCTACAAATAAGGGGCTTCGAAAATTAGTGAGTGATCAACGAGTAGATTGCGAATTTTTCATGGTTAATGCAAAATACATGCATGGGTAATTATAGTCACTGAATTCCTAATGAAAGGGACTATCATTGTAGGTGCTTAAAACAGGGTGGTTCCATTAAAAAAAAAAATGAAGGTGACCTTGATATCTCTAAAAAAAATCACAACACAGAAATGTTTTTGTATCATGCGAGTCCCACTGAACCATTCAACTTTGTTCTTCAGACATTTGACGTACCTTTAAAAACAACAAAGAAATTTCAGGTGGTTGTTATGTTGATATGTACTTGAATAGAGAAATTCGCTAAAAATTTTCTCAGAGAGACATATTTATAATTTAAATATTTCTAAAAGAACAAATCAGAAGCAAGTCATTTGGACTCATCCGGTAGTTCTAGTATTAAATATCTCGATTTAAATATAAATGGACTTAGGTCATATTCAAAATAAACGGCTCAATTAAATATATCACAATATATTTTTTACTGAATCATTAAATGTTTCGTAGGTGCCGATTGAAATGGGACACCCTGTATAAGTAGGTTTTCTGTGCTTCCGAGTCAACATCATACACTCGGAAGTACAGGGTGACAAGAAATAACGGAGTTAAACATTTCTTATTATATAATAATTCTGTCAAATCGACGAATTTTGAAAAACCAAATGATAACAACCATAACATAGACCTTTAGTATTCATATATTTAAGAAGTTTCGAAATGGCCACTCTTTTGCGCCGATTCAGAGGCTCAAACGTGTTTTGAAATTTTCGGCTATGGGCCGCAGCTCTTCTGACGTCATTCGGTCCCACACCCGGCGCAGAGATTTTTTCAGCGACTCGAAACTTTTATGGGGCTGAGCAGAGGCCCATGGCCTCCAAAATCGACCACACGCTGGAGTTCATAGAGTTGAGATCCGGTGAGTACGGCGGCCATTCCGCAGATGTGATGAAACCTGGAAAATGGGATTTGCTACGGTTTTCGTGGATCAAGGGGTCAAAATCAACCAAGAAGTGTATCGACGGGACATTCTCGAAGCCGTCGTACTTCTGTAGGCCCAACAGCCCCTCGCCGATCCGGAATGGACGTTACAGCAGGATTCCGCGCCGGCCCACAGGGCGAAAACGACTCAGGAGTGGTGCAAAGCCCATTTTCCAGGTTTTCATCACATCTGTGGAATGGCCGCCGTACTCACCGAATCTCAACCCGATGGACTACAGCGTGTGGTCGATTTTGGAGGCCAGGGCCTGTGCTCGGCTCCATAAAAATTTGGAATCATTGAAAAAATCTCTGTACCAGGAGTGGGACCGAATGACGTCAGAAGAGCTGCGGCCCATTGCCGAAAATTTCAAGACACGTTTGAGCCTCTGTATCGGCGCAAAAGGGTGGCCATTTCGAAACTTCTTAAATATATGAATACGAAACGTCCATGTTATGGTTGTCATTATTTAGTTTTTCAAAATACGTCAATTTGACAGAATTATAATAAGAAATGATTAACTCCGTTATTTCTTGTCACCCTGTATTATGAGCAAATGATAGTTTTTTGTCTCGCGCAGCATTGTTACCGATGCAATCAATTGCACGCCGCCAATGCACGTCAACCGCACGTACTGTAAAAAGCGCTCGTTTGTCTATATTCAGCGTTTGAAGCGCTGCATGGAAACCGTTCTCGCGCAGCCTAGCTGGGGCCGATTGTAAAATACTGAACACTGATTCGAACGAGGAAAACGCAGTGCGCAAAACGCTCGTGAATATTAGATTCTACTCGGCTATTCTCTGTGACCAACAGCTTCCCCTGATGTACCGAGAGTGGGTTGTGGAGGACCTATGAAAAAATCAGGTTCCAATCCTCCCGACAAAAGATACTGAAACTGCTCCTTTGGACATTGTCGTCTGACAGAAAGCTCTGTTTTATGCAAGATCCAAATTTTCAACATCAATTGCACAAGAATGTTCAATTAACTCATTGAAATTATTAAGAAAAGGAACAAGTATCTATGTAGATTGTGTCCCCACTCTACCTTCCCCTTCTACAACGCTAGTCTGACTACGGTCACGTGACGCGTTCCGTCTCTGTCGTGCACGTGTCCGGTACTAGCAAAGAGAGAGAGAGAGCATAACTTTTTCCCCTCAATTCGTTCTCCCTCCCCTCTAATATTGGGTTGGGGACGAAGTTTCTTCGTATTTTAATGCAGAAATGAATCAAGTTTTCTCCATATTTTAAACGAAGTGTATGAAATCAAGCATGTGCCGTTTTGATCGACCAACTTTTGCCATTTTTGAGGTGAAACCATAATCCCGTCATTGTAGTATTGGACTGCGGATTTTATGCATTTATGACAAAAATGGGTACGTACAATATGAAGCAGTGGACATATTAAAAAGGTTTATGGACATCAGTGTATTAGTTTCAGCTCGATAAGAAAATTAAGAAATGTAAGAAGTTTCTGTTTGGCTCCTGTGACTTGCAATATACTGAAAAATTGGACTGATCGAATGGGGTATTGTAAGGCTAGCCGTGGCAGTCATTTGAATGATGTTGTCTTCCATTCCTAAATGGAAAGGTTCAATCTTTCTAATAAACTCATAACTTTGAAAAAATATTCATTAGTTTTTTTTTTTATAGCCGATTTAAATTCCAAATCTTAAATGTAATCAAGTAATGCCAGATTCGATTAATATTAACCGAGTTACGACATGGTAAGCCCATGTATCGGTAGGATATAAAGAAACTTTTCCCCTCGACCCAATATTTTTATTTTGCATAAAAATCCGTCATCTATCAATCACCACAAACTAAGAGCTGACTGACAGGTTTGAAATGCAGGGTCAAAACTCACTTTGATTCGCACCATCATGTTCAGGTGACCTTGGCTATACTGCTCGATGACGTCGCGCACGTCGTACGGTTTACGAGCTTGCTGGAACTTCCTCCTCGCGACGAAGTACTTGATCTTCCTGATCGCTCTTATGGCGTTTCGATGTGCTTCGGTCAATCTGGAAAAAGTCAAGTGAATTTGATTTTTCAAACGGATCTGTGTATATGAGGCACGGATTCTCCAGGCACGTCTCGGAATGGAGCATTAGCGTAGAATAGTTATCATTAGACTGAGGATTTTATGCATTTATGGTAAAAATGAGTGGGCGCAATGTAAAACAGTAGAAAGGTTACAATGATTTAAGAGTGCAAATCTATATTTTTGGTAATTATTTACAAAAGTACTGCCCGCTCCGATTTTGATGAAATTTATATATGTTTTGCAGCAACACATTCTAAGCAACTTTCTCCTTTTCCAATATAGGGGGGTCGCTTTTACTTTTCGAGATATTTGCAAAAAACTATCGCGAATACTGTATTGAATTTTTCGTAATCCTGAACGCTCCGCTGCAACGTAGACTGTTTCGGTGCGGCGTTTGTTTACATTTTGACGCGGTAGAGATAAGAGAGAAAACAGGGGGGAGGGCGGAAAGGGCCAGCCTGACACCACACACACCCACCCAGTGCTTAACACGCATCCACTCTGTTTCTAAATTATACTCTAGATTCTTACGTATTTTCACGTGCTGATTACGAATATGACAGTGAAAATTGGTGCAAATGTTAATTTTTTAACGGAAACCTTCTTTTTAAAAACACTGGGTGCGTGTTAAGCACTGGGTGGGTGTGTGTGGTGTCAGGCTGGCCCTTTCCACCCCCCTGTTTTCTCTCTTATCTCTACAGCGTCAAAATGTAAACAAACGCCGCACCGAAACAGTCTATAGTCTGTCCCAGTTAAGAAGGGACTTGTTTCGCGCAGCTCGACTGATCGCAGCGCCCTGCTGCGAGCCTCCCAACTCCCCTCATTGGCTCATGCTCGTTGTGCATTGGGAGTTCTACCAATCAGGGCGAACCTGCGCAGCGAACGACGCAAACCGGTCGTTATCCAAGTCCCTTCTTAACTGGGACAGACTTCACGTTGCAGCGGAGCGTCCAGGAATACGAAAAATTCAATACAGTATTCGCGATAGTTTTTTGCAAATATCTCGAGAACTAAAAGCGACCCCCCTATATTGGAAAAGGAAAAAGTTGTTAAAAATGTCCATATCTATAACATACTAGTTTTCCCCTGCCACGCGTTGCTGTGGCTCAGTGTTTTTTAAAAGTATGCGTTTACCTGACAGATGTAAAATTGCTAAACATTAAATAAGGAAAAAACACGAACTAAAAAACAAAGAAATAACTTAATAATTTAGAAATACTAACCAAATATTTCAATTCAAACGCGGATCAATCTACTCAGCTGAATTCCAATGCAATGAGAAACTTACAGAACAAATCACTCCGAATGGGTCAATTTTTCTATTTTTATATATTTCACGATATAATTTGAAGCAGAATACTACAGAGATGATTCTCGTCGTGACGTATTGGTGATAATGCAAATCAACACGAAACCGTATCGGTTATTATACATCAGTGTTTTTGCAAACGCGCCACATTCACATAACTTGAAGTAAGCAGTTAGCGTTGTAACCGGTGCAAAAAGTCGTCAAAACTCTTGAACGAATGGACTTTTTCGCATGCTGATTTCGCATAAACCTTCCCGAAGAAACGCGGCGTCCAATGGCTGAAGCCCCAGCTTTCTACGTTCAGTCGTTACGGAGATGACTGATTACAAACAAACGGACAATTACATTTTTATTTGTATAGATAATTATTCTGTTTTGTCGTCAATACGATGACGAGTTACAACAAAGTGGATAGCGCGAAAAAAATTCCTCGTGCTGAAATACCTATGCATATCAATTTTCATAGCGGTAGGTTCAACGGTATAGAAGCTGATGTATTGCAGCGCCATCTACAGCGTCGAGTTACAACAAATTGAATAGCGTAAAAACCTTCTATATGAAAAAATACATTTATGTGCCAAGTTTCATGTTGATCGGTCAAACAGTTTCGAAGTCTATTAATCATATATATACAAACATCCATTTTTATATATTAAGAAGATATAAATTTCATCAAAATCGGAGAGGGCAGTACTTTTGTAAATAATTACCCTATTTTTCTTAGCTTGTGTTAAAATGATTAAAGTAAGAAAATTTTTATTTTGCATAAAGATCCGCAGTGTAGTTATCATTTTTATCGCGACCTCGTTTTCTCGTCGTTGATTTACGATCGCGATAATTGATTTTCCCGTGGATCAACTTCAGGAGATCACGATGGGTGTAACGGACGTTCAAGTAACAGCATTTGTAATACGATCAATAATTCGGGAAGCGTTGAGAACTGACAATGAGTGATCGACTTAGCTTGTTCTTCGCTTTTCAGCTGTTTATTCGGCACCGGGAACGTTCTGTTTGTTCAGTCAAGCGTCCCACCTAAATTACATGTCAACTATTTCGTAGGTTGAAACGAAAGTTGTATGGTTTCAAGACTAACATATGTACAGGGTGAACATTATAAAGCGTCACGGACGAGTGTCTCCAAAAATATTGATTATACGCAAAAATGTTTCAGATGAAAGTTGTTCAATACCGACGGGGACATCATGTGGAGGGACTTTTATTTTTCCCGATGTACACTCCAAGGTGAGGAGAAGGTCACCTTGATTTTTTAAAATAGAAAGACCTACTTTCTGTATCACGAATCGATTGACTATCGAATTCTGAGTAAATATGTATTGACACCACCATATGTCCTAAATCTAATAGCTAACGAGATATTATCGAAACAATTTTCCTTCTTTATTAGACTGCGGATGTTTATGCAATTTTCAATTTTTGTAGACGAATTTGAAGAGAAAGTGGAATAAAATAGAATCTTATTTTCCGTGGTAGTAGTCGCGTTTTAGATCTGAAATAATGAAAATCGTACTAAATTCTGTCATGTTCTACATCCTAATATTTTATGAAAATTTTCGAAAGCCATGATTGCATAAAGATCGGCAGTCTACATATAATGAAATAATTAGTTTCTTTCCGCTTTGCTTTTTTATCGAGATACGAGGGTCACCTTGAATTTCTTTGGAATTTTATTGGAATCTCTGCTCAATGACAGAAAAGTACGAGACTTATATCTCGTAATTCTAAATTGGAGTGGTTTGACAATATTTCGTCGGCTACTTTGGGAAACGATTTCGCGTCCCGTCCTCGCAAAGTAGGGACGGGGGTGGGGGGCTAGACGTACGCAAATGAAAAGGAAACGTAGAAAGAAGGTTCCGCGTATCAAACGGGCGTGGGATGCGTCGCGGATTCAACCGCGAAAGGGGTGAGGGGGTGGTAAATCTGGCCACGACTGTCTTTGTGTGAAGGGTTCGAGTGTTGCGCGCCGCAAAGAATGTAGGCCGTCCGCGGAGCGGAGTAATGCACCGGTGAAAAAAGCACTTACGTTCTGTACTTTTCAAGAAAAAAAAAGCCTTTCACCGAGAACCACCGCGAACGCCGCGAACTATCGTTCCATTCCTCTTCCGAGTCCCAACAAAGTACAATATGCCAAACGTTGCGATTCGTTTTCGAAAATATACGTATCAGTTGCCACCCCCGATAGAAACGGTTCTATCAAAATGGCGATTCTTCGTCTCTTTTGTTATTCACTGTTGCTTTGATCATCCGAGTCACTAGGAGTGCTCATTGCATTAGCTTGTCCCAAAAGATTCTTTCGCCATGTGCAACGTTTATTGTTAGTGAATACGTATAGGAATGATGCAATCAATTGTTCATCAATGTTATAATAATTAAGACATAAGCAATTTATTGGTAAATCAACATGTAGGAAATTTTTCTGTTCTTTACGTGCGTCCTCGACAGAAAATTGATTTTTGTCGCTTAATTCTTCTCTATTTTGTGCAGCAAAAGAATTGGAAATTATAAAAGAAATGGTATTGTTTATGTTGATACTGATATCGATAAATTATACAAACTAGTACTGCAAGATAGCATACAAAGGAAATGTTCGTCCTGTACGAATGATGACGTAGGAAATTTCGGGATGTTGATTAATTGATCGGTTCCTAAGGGCGAAACACGATGATTCCCAGTGGTGGAATCGCACGACAGTTTGGCCTAATTAAGCTGTGGTCGTTCTATGTCTATAATCTCGCGCAAACTGCATCGTATTTCAATGTCCAGGTCTATCTCCTTGCGACCATCACTTATATTTTCAAATAATATTTCTTCTTGTAAATTAGCGCGTTAAAAACCGATACAGACGTCATAGCAGCAGTTAATTTTACTCCTTG
Organism: Lasioglossum baleicum; assembly: GCF_051020765.1. Taxonomy (NCBI): domain Eukaryota; kingdom Metazoa; phylum Arthropoda; class Insecta; order Hymenoptera; family Halictidae; genus Lasioglossum; species Lasioglossum baleicum. Next base: position 4,004,564 of record NC_134946.1, on the reverse strand, counting down.
CGAAGTTCACTTATTTTTGAATAACCAAATTCTATGCTTCGAATTATAACTTTAAGTAATTAAACAAATAAAATTCGTTTGAGACAAGACTATATATGTTATACATAGTAACATGTAATTGGTAAGAGAACGTTCAGAAAATTATGCATAGGTAGAAACAATGACAATATCGGCTCGGTCGTCTGCGCTGTCTACTCATTGTCAGTCTTCTCGAAAACATAAAATCGATTAAATCCCCGGAAGGCAGCCGCTGTTGCGGTTTACGACAATATTGTTCCCCGATTGGGGTGGTGCTTAACAGTGCACTGAAACTGGCGCATGCATCCAACCTTCGCCCGGTTAGGGTCTTCAACGTGTACTTACGTCCTGACTTTGTCAAAATGGTTCAAGTTATGGTACCATAATGGTACAGGATGATTTTGATGAATTTTATATTCACAGAGATTCCACTTACCTCATTTATAAAAGCGATTATCAATGATACTTTTTAGTTACTTGAAGTTCTCACCTCAATAATCTAGTTAATTGCACAGAATTATTAATTATTTTATAATTATTTTTAAATAATTTCATAGCTGCAGTTTTCGTTCGATATAAGAAGACAATGTTTGCTTCGAAATAAGAAGATTGCTACCCTCTCGTCTCCTTTCGAAGTTGTCCGCACAGTGCCAAAACGAGAGGGTATGTCATATTCTGTTCTTCTCTTTATGGGACTCGCACACTCTCAGCCCACTCAAGAACAATGTCAAACCGAATAGGCACCCTAAGGCCGTTATTAGACTAGGCCACTGGTGGGCAACTTGGTGGCGCCACCGAATTGAAGAGCTTTTATGAATCGGTAACTGGTGGTACCACCAAGCGTTCATTCCCGCTGTCGATGTAACGCTGTGTCGTGTTCTTATGTATTTTACGATAAATGTGGTGGTAATTTGAACGTCAATTGTTCATGTTTTCGCGATGCTGGTGGCGCAACTTGGTGGCTTTGTCTAATAGGCTACATTCAAATCAATACCCCGGCTGGTGGAGGCGCCACCAAATGTTGCCCGGCCGGTTGCCGATGCCGTCCACCAGATCGGCAACTATTTTTGGTGGCTCCACCAGTTACCGTAGTCTAAGGCCGTTATTAGACTAGGCCACTGGTGGGCAACTTGGTGGCGCAACTTGGTGGCGCCACCGAATTGAAGAGCTTTTATGAATCGGTAACTGGTGGTACCACCAAGCGTTCATTCCCGCTGTCGATGTAACGCTGTGTCGTGTTCTTATGTATTTTACGATAAATGTGGTGGTAATTTGAACGTCAATTGTTCATGTTTTCGCGATGCTGGTGGCGCAACTTGGTGGCTTTGTCTAATAGGCTACATTCAAATCAATACCCCGGCTGGTGGAGGCGCCACCAAATGTTGCCCGGCCGGTTGCCGATGCCGTCCACCAGATCGGCAACTATTTTTGGTGGCTCCACCAGTTACCGTAGTCTAAGGCCGTTATTAGACTAGGCCACTGGTGGGCAACTTGGTGGCGCAACTTGGTGGCGCCACCGAATTGAAGAGCTTTTATGAATCGGTAACTGGTGGTACCACCAAGCGTTCATTCCCGCTGTCGATGTAACGCTGTGTCGTGTTCTTATGTATTTTACGATAAATGTGGTGGTAATTTGAACGTCAATTGTTCATGTTTTCGCGATGCTGGTGGCGCAACTTGATGGCTTTGTCTAATAGGCTACATTCAAATCAATACCCCGGCTGGTGGCGGCGCCACCAAATGTTGCCCGGCCGGTTGCCGATGCCGTCCACCAGATCGGCAACTATTTTTGGTGGCTCCACCAGTTACCGTAGTCTAATAGGTTACATTTGTTTCAATGCCCCACGACGTGCTGAGCCACTGGTGGCGCAACCGAGTTGCGCCACCAGTGGTCTAGTCTAATAACGGCCTAATTCGCAATTCATCGAAAGACGTCTCAAGTCGTCGTCTTATATCGAAAGATGCAGTTCAACGAGTGGATCAGTGTCGCCAGTTTCAGACTTGTCTTCCACTTTACCCTTCCCCTTTCTACGATGCTATTCCCCCACGCTTCAGCCACGGCCCGGTCACGTGACAAGCTTCGTCTCTGCACGTAGCTACTGTCACGTGACTAATCCGGTGCTGACAGAGAGAGGGTAACTGTACTCCCCTCAATTTCCCTGATCTGGCGATACTGGGATGAATATCTCCGTTATTTTTCCATGGAACAGCACATTATTACTAGACTGCGGATTTTTATGCAATTATTCTACTAGGATATGAAATATGGCAGAATCTAGTACGATTTCAATTTATTTCAGTCCTAAAAAGGCTACTTCCACGGAAAATGAAATCTTATCTAATCCCACTTTCTTAAAATTTGCGTACAAAAAGTGAAAATTGCATAAACATCCGCAGTCTAATTATATTGCATTAAAAATATTTTTTTCACAACAACTTGTTGAACCACGTAAGAAGAGTCGTACAGTGTCATTTAAAAATATGGACGTGATCGTAATTTTCGTCAGGAAAGATTATATTTTTACTATGTTTATATTTGCAATTAGTAGAACATCGAGAACTGATTTTGTTTCGAGCATTTTTTTGTCTCGCATGACCAGAAGTGCCTGACAAAATTGTCCGCTGAACAACCTGTATGATAAATAATTAGACAGCGGATTTTATGCATTTATGAGAAAAATGAGTAGGTGCAATTTAAGACAGCAAAAATATTAGAAGAATTTAAACATACCATAAGAAATTGAATATCTATGTCACTCTAGTTTGTTGCAATTCAGGTAGAACATTTTTATTTCCCAAAAGATCTCTCCGCTGTCTAACGATAATAATAATGAAATACTGTTCAGGGAATTTTTCAATTGCTTTTCGATTCTGTGCTCGTAGTTGATCGCGTGGGTTCGCTCGTGACGCGCGAGAACCATATTTTAATGCTTCCTTTGACCGGACCGAAGTATTTCTGGCGTTTTGTGCAGCAACAAAGGAGAAATCTGATCGAATTACGGAAATGTTATAGATCGAGTATGTACCGTCTAACGTTAACGAGATCCGGCCGCGTTGAATCGAATATATGTATACGTTGCGCCGAGCCGGGGTAGGGTCTACTGCAGACCGTGCATGCTGGACGAAAATTCTCCGGTAATATCGATTCCGCATGCAAAATGAAAGTAATTTGCATGAAGATATAGGCTCCGCGGCTTTCCTTCGCCCTGATTTTGTTCCTCGCTATCTACACCCCCGACGTGAGCGTGAAATAGCTCGCCGATACTCCTCTCTCGAACGCCGGCCAGCTTAGAACTTCTTCCTTTTATCTCTGCTTTCATTCTACTCTTTTCTGCTTTGCTTGTTGCTGGATTCTTCAAGAACGTTGCAACCGGCACGCAATCTACGCGGATTTGCATATCGGGTGAAACGAATGTTAATTTATTCTTATTAGGTTTGTCAACCACGAAATCGAAATGGCTCAAAGAGAGAATAATAATTTCAAATAGTTAATCAAAGGCCGATTAACAGAATTCTTTTAATGACACTGTTGAATTCAACAATGCTGGTCCAATTTACCACGAACACCCTGTATAGCGGTGTTTTAAATCCGGAAGAAAATCTGAAGCGAAGATAATGGCCACATTCCAGTGAAATGCCACTCTAAGTTGCCTTTGGGACACAAAGAGTTAAGTACCGTGATCTCAGGAGCTTCCGATGGTTTTTTGCAAAGTTTTCTTTTTGTTGCGGCTGTGAACGGAAGATGGACGACTAACTAATCCTATTTAAATGGTATACATAAACCACGACTCGTAAAGTAGTGGTCCCCGAGCTTTCTGGGTTAATGTTGTGTTTTTATCGTTGTACGGACTGTGTGTTCTTCGAGGAATACACACCACAGTATTCGTCTGGATCGACCAACTTTATCCTGGGACAAAGTTTTCCAAACATCCTGCTTGTACAGTCAGTGTAAAAAGTATATTTAAAACGAATAATTTTCTTAAACGAACTTTTTTTGAGATTTTAAAAGAGAATTAGTTTACTAGCTAATTTGCAAATAATTTATTTTTGAATTGGTCGCAATTGTGCAAAGAAAAAATTCAAGGTCACAAAAAAGCTAACTTCTCTTAAAGAACATAAGAATAAATTGTTACTATATTTATTACTTCAATTTTAGATAAAGATTCTATTAAAGATAAATACTTAAGAATCGTGATCTTTACTTTTTCCTGCGCCATTGCGACCAATTTTTTAAAAATTTACCTAGTAAATTAATCCCTCCAACATCTGAAAGAGAACTCGAGCCGCGTTCCGTCAAATTTTTTAAAAATTATTCGTTTTTGAAGGGTGTTAATAATAATTCGATACGTGCGGCTAGACTCGTGTGACAGATCGTATGCAAATTTTCCTCGAAATCCTCTGGAGGTTATCGTTACAGAATGAAGCAGTAATGGAACGTGTCGAGTCTGTTCGAAGTGTCAGCTCCTAAATTGATATCAGGCAGGTTGCATCAAATCGAGAAGCGGATGGTGTTGATTAAATCTCTTATGATCTGCCGGCGTAGATGGAAGAACGATTCTACGTGACAATTGGAATGCGCACGGCGAGTGGATCGGGTGCCGGATAACTATAAGACGTTACTGCTCTATTACGTCACAGATATCCTAACCCAGGCAGTTACTAGTAGCTCCGGAGCTATTCGAGGCACCTTCCCCGCTTAGGTTCTTCCCCCACTATTAGACTTCATTGTTATATGTCTAGTAGTGGGAAGCTCCCCCACCACAACTTCCGGAACTTCGTCCCTGTTCCCTCTCGCGCCACCGCTGCCACTCAACTCACTAACTCTACGGCTATACGTAGTAGCAGTGTCGCCAGATGAGGGGAGTCACGGTGAAATGATGTACCATCTCTCTGATGACCAGAGTACATGCGCGTGCGCGACGGAGATTTAGTGGGGCGAATGGAAGACACGTTGCGCGTGCGCGATGGGGACGCAACAATGACATGACATTTCGCAGATTTTAGGTTATTGCCGCGTAAAATTCACCCATTTACTTATTTCACATACTATGTAATTATTGATCCATTTATGTCTATGTTGTGAGTTGTATTTCTTTAAAATGTAACGTTACAAATAAAACATAATTTGTCAATTTATCATGTAGAAGAAAAATGAGTAAATTTATTATCCCAGTCTCTTTTATGCAACTATTTTTGAGGAACGTATGAGGGTTAACAGTGTTAAAATATATTATGATTTATTGATTTTACTGGAACGTAACTCAGTACTACATACATACAGATTTCAAGATTTTTTCAATTGTACATATAAATAGTAAGCATTCATACTTCGCTTCACGACTGAAACTCCCACGTGTTACAATTAATTTTATTTATAATAAAGAATGTTTACAGTCTCTATTTAGAACGACCCACACGATTCATTTCATTAAGTAGGTACATGTACATAATAAATAGGTACGATACGATACGCGGCAATAACCTAAAACCTGCGAAATGTCAGTCGTTGTTGCGTCTCCATCGCGCACGCGCAACGTGTCACATATTACTCTGGTCATCAGAGAGGGGGTACCTTGTATTCCCCTCGAGTGACGGTTCGGTCACTTTCTGGCGACACTGCGTAGTAGTGGGAACAGGTTCGATGGTGGGGACCTTGCAGCTCTCGGAGGGGAATCAGTTGGAACTCCCTGTCCTGACCAATAAATCGGACCTGGGCACTAGTCAGTGTCAGTGTCGCCAGATCGACGAGATCGAGGGGAATACAGTTTAGGGGGGGATGTTGGAGTACGCTAATGGTGCTGGAATGGGATAGTGGAAGGGGAAAAGAAGGAGAGGAAAAATCGACCAGTTTTGGTCGATTCTGGCGACACTGGCACTAGTGCTGAGTGTGGCCAGATATGAGGTTGCCGGCAACCTCATTTCCCCCTCCACCTTATCCCCTTCCACTATCCTATTCCACCGTTCAGTCCCTATCGCGCACGCGCAACGTGTCTTCCATTCGCCTCACTCTGCCTCACTCTATTCTCGTCGCGCAACGTGTCACATATTACTCTGGTCATCAGAGAGGGGGTACTTGTATTCCCCCCGATTCCTTTTCGATTACCCCTGTCTGGACACACTGCTAGTGCTCCGAGAGTCGATGACGCAGAATCGGATACCCCCACTATCGCGCTTCACAGGCCCGGCCGACTGGCGCCAGCGCGAGAGGGGAACGGCCGGGTGGGGGTAGCCGATTCTACGTCATCGACTACCGGAGCATTAGTTGCCCAGGCCTGCAATATACACTGGATCAGAGGTACATTTAAACTGTGACAATTTCGTCAAAAATGATCGTACGACAATAAATTTTAATTCAATTTAAAGCTAGAAACCACTAGTTTCATAATACGCCATTCATTTTATTTCAAGATCTTTTTTCATGGTGCGGCGGGCAAGAAACTGACAACGTGTTTTTTTTCTGAAAATGCTGTACATTCAAACATCATTCAAACGTCTGCAAAAACTTCGAAAAATTTACGGTTTATCGAGGCTTTCTCTTCGCAACGACATCTTAAAAATGGATGTGCGATTTTTTAAAGTCATTTTAACGAAGTTCTGCAGACATTGTTTTCCTTAATAATACACAGATCTTATAAATGCATTGATGTCCACTGATTATGGCTTTCTGTATATTTTGATTATTTCTTATTATCACAGGCATTTCCAGCTGGTTTTGTTAAGGAATGACTGAATGAATTAAACGAATAAATTGATAAGCTTAGTAGTGAAATGAAAATATACGGTAACAGTAGCTAGCAGCAATGTCACTGTGGAAGGAAATGCACTTCAGAGTGCATTCGATGGAAATGTTTCCATTACAGGAATAACAATTCTCTGGGATACATTTAATTAATATTCGATGTTTACAATATGCTTGGCAAATTCACTTTAACTGGGGCAGATAGTATCGTTGAACCGATCGGAGATACGAGGAAAAGCGATAAGGTAAAATTGAATCGCTCTCGGTATTCTCACCAATACACATTACCAATATTGTTAATAGACTGTGAATCTTTATGCAACAATTTCTGTGTTTAGAGCAAGAAACAGAAATTAAGTGTCCTCTTTTCTAATGCATTACTTTTCCGGTTGTCTTCAAATTCGATAAATTCTTTAATTATTTAAAACGTAATTGTGTTTAGAGAGAGAGAGAGAGTTTCCAAATATACCAGATTTATTTATGTACACGGCGGACCAATGACTTTGACCACCTTTTCAAGGGGGATTCCTTCAGTGGTGGGGATAAAACTTTGACAATTACGGAGTAGTTACTGTAGTAGGTACGCACTGACAATACATATACATAATATTATACATAATACTACATATTAATCATAAAACAAGATAATTGTGTGGGCCTTAATATTTTATTAAAATGCAACTATTTGTGTAATACCTTCATTCTGTTTCGTAAAGTATTGTTGAGAGATTTTCTGGTCTAGTATGCACGCATCTTTACAGTATTAATTTAAGCTGTTCCATTTCATTGATTAAATACTGTTTGCAGTAGTAATGTACTGTCACTATGGTCTTCAAATTTCATTTAACTCGCAGTTTTTCAAATACAGTAAAAGCATTTAACCAGTATCGAAAAGAGTTATCGTTGACAAGAACCACCGTTTTCTTTTTACATACTTGTTATTTCAATCTTTTTTATTAAACAATAATCAATTTTACGATGCACTCGGTTCTAGAACGAAAGTACTTTCAAAGAAATATCTGTCGAATATCTTTATGTAGATACTAATCCTAAAGTTTTCATAATTTTCTATCGAGCAGTGTGCAAATTAAAATATTTATACATATTAATAGGCACTCTGTATGCAAATGCGATGAATTTAATTATAACGAAACAGCAGAGGACAAACAATTTCAAGAACTACTATCTAAAATTGTACTAACGCGAAAAATTGTGTAATATTACAATTTTTAACATATTCTTTAAACAAATGAATTTTTCACAATGTTTTTCGCGACAGTGAATCACTCATTCGAGAACGGAAAATTTAAAACAGCTTTTTCCGCTTTTGAAAGAGGACAGCTGTCAACCCTTCAATGTGAACGGTAATCGATAAAAAATATGTTTTTAAAAACATTTGTATAAATTTCAACAGACTCCAAACAAAAGTTCCAGGAAAAAAGGCATATTGTTTAAGTAAATTTTTTAAAACTTTATAGTGTGTTGTCACATATTTTTGAAAGTAGAAATTCCCGTATGTATAGAGAAATTGTTTATTCAAGTGTTTGAGTTGCGTACAAGTGTTCTCTCGATTCACGCGAAAAAGTTCGACTTTCCCAAGCCGTTATACGGGTTGCCACCCTTAATCTCTTATTTACTGCAGCCATTCCGAGACGCCCTAGGGAATTTCCCGGTGAGAACGGTAGATAGGGAAATGTCTACTTACGTGGTGACCCTCTGAGGCTCCTCCATATCAATGTCAATTTCGTCACTGGTCGCCTCCGTGACGGAGCTCGTCTGCGAGGTGAAGAGGCTTCCCCTGCCAACCGGAAACACGCTACTCACACTACCAAACTCAACAACCAGTTCCTTCGATGTTCAAAGCCGCTCTAGAGAAAGTGCTCTTCAGCCGGCTGACGTTTCCTGTCAGTCCAAGTTCCCCGATCGACTATTATTTCCCGGCGAAATTTCCAGAGGTTTTCCGCCCCGCGGCTCGCACGAATACAGTAGAACCTCGCTCGTTGCACGAGACGGGACCGAAACTGCGTGCACAATCCGAGGTTGCGCAACGAATGGTAACCAATTTCGCGATCGGCTGAACTTTACAATTGCCCCTCAGCTTTTTGGCATCTATTAGGGGTGTGCGGGCAGTGCCGTAACGAGGGTATGAAGCGCCTGTGGCAAGTGTCCAACTTGCGCCTCCTCATAACCCAATAATGACAAAAAACATACAAAATTTTAATGTAACGAGTTAAATTTTACTAGAAATGCAATATATTAAATACTATTAACCTCATCGAAATGAGTTGCCCGTATATACAATAACGCATTTGTCAAGGTATTTGTATGAATAAATAATCTACAACCTAAATACGAACACATTTTTATTCATATTCAATGACGACAAAACGAAAGAAATACAAAACATACAGCGACTCCCACTAATATTCGGACACTCTTAAAAACACTGTAACTTTTCAAATATTGGACCATGCGATTTGAACTTTTTTGGAAAGCTAGAGCAATTAGTTTACTACACGATGTGAAAAGAAATTTTTTCAAAAATTGCATTTGACCGGAATTGTAGAGGAAATACAAAATGTTGCGTTTTACAACTTTTTTATGCGGGCCTATATTGAAATTTTGAGAAATATGTTTTGTAGATCTGTGTGGGTTATATGCATTGTGAAAGTTTCATCGAAATCGGTTGATGCGGGGAAAAATGACACAGTCATCGAAAGATGTAAGAATTCTTAGATTTACTGTTGTTATAGGCCGAAAATCGTGAAAATCTGCAATTTTTACCATCTTTAAACGCGCTTGTAGCTCATTGCAACGTCGATCGATTTTCACGAAATTTTCAGGATATGTTTAATCGAAACAGATCTACAAAACGTATTTTTTAAATTTTCAATATAGGCCCACATAAAAAAGTTGTAAAATGGATCTTTCAGTGTTTTCTCTACAATTCCGACCAATTGCAATTTCCGAAAAAATTTCTTTTCACATCCTGTAGTGAACTAAGTGCTCTAGCTTCCGGAAAAAGTTTGAATCGTATGGAATAAAGTGTCCGAATATTAATGGGAGTCGCTGTGTAGGGGTATATGTTAGAACAATATAATAAAAACATAAAACAGCGGTATTCTTTGCTTTGCGCCCCAAACCCAGTTGCGCCGATGGCGGGCGCCTCTTCCGCCACACCCTCGTTACGGCACTGTGTGCGCTGGTACCCGAATTAATAAATTATTCTTGAAATATTAGCACTAAACTTACCGAGCACTAAAACCGATTAACATGTTTTAGTTAGCAAAAATGACGAGACTCTATTTATTTAGATTTTCTACAGTTTTTAGAACAACATGTGCTTGGATACAGAATTTTTGTCGAATCAATTTCCACGTAAGCAACTTCATAATTTTAATAATTATGAAATGAAAAATATGAAACCGTTTATTTGACCGGCAGTGGTAGGTTCAGTGTTAAAGAATAACAATTTTCGGTGTTTTTGATCACGGAAGTTTGAGACAGTCGGCTGTGGAGGTTTTCTTTAGAGCGACCTACCAAATGGAAAATCGAAATGGAGGACACGTGTGGGAATTGAGTAATTTGGTCCTCAACATCACAAGAAACTATCAAAACTATTTTTGATACTGTAAATTGTCTTCATACAATTGTTCGTCATCGTTCGTCTCTTCACAGAGAATAATTGTATAGTAGAATATACAGGGTGGTCAGTGAATTATCGATCGAATTTAGAAATTCAACAATGAGGTTTAAAATGTATGAATTATTAAGGAAAGTAGATTATGCAAAGTGATTGTCAACTTAATTCGAAAAATATACAATACTTGACTGACCACACTGTATATTTACGAAACGAAAACGATGAGAAAGAAATTCCACAGTGGCAGTTATTAATATCTTCATCGCTAAAAATAATTCAATAGACTGACGAGTCCAATTTGCAGGATTCATTAACCCTTTCGAATCCCAGCGTGAAAATTGGGTCACTTTGACCCGAAATCAAATCAAACATTCGTTTTCGTCTATTACTAACGGTTTCAATGGAAATCATTTGACATTCGTAAATATTGTACTAAAATTATATTACATCAGCAATTTCTATAAATCATTCACACAATTAAACTGATGTAATTACATAAACTGAATATTATCTTCCACACAAATAAATTCATCTTCCATACATCCTGACACATTCTAATGTTTTAATTTTGCAAAATCGAGTCTCCCATCAACCTTAGAGAGACTAGTGGTTGTCACCAATTGCAAAATCTGAAACATTAATTATTTCTCTTGAAGGTTTATTTATTTATGTCTCTTCCAGAAACGTATTAAAAAATTATTTTAGTTCAGTACAGATTACGATTGTAGCAACATTAATAATACAAGAGATAACTACACAGAGAAATAATTAATATCACAATGAATATTAAAGACTAAAAACTAATATTACAAGAAACATATATTGTTTCTATAATTTCATATTATTACTCTCTTCTGATACGGTTTCACCCAACATTTCAACCAGTTTTTGTCAAACTGTCAAAAAACAGCAATACTACGCCTGGCAAACAGTATTTAATCAATTAGCTTAAATGTTAATCGTAATTGTTTTCGCATATATCGGTTGCAGAAAACGTTTCTGCTAATGGAGAAAGAAACAGAACGAAAGACTCGTTTGTGTTCGAATAAAGTGTTAATAAAACATAAATTTGATCTTTTTTGTCTCGTTATATTAACAGAATATTAAAATTAAATGTTAATAGAAAATTATCTGTGTTTGCTTGCAAAATAGAAAATGGGAATGTGAAGCAGTGGTTGGTGGAAGTGTTCAGTCCTTTAGAAACGTGGAAGAAAGTTTTGTGGTTAGAATAAATATTTATAGATCTTTTGACAACTCTATAAATTCTCTACAACTTTTTCCAATATCACAGCAGTACCATAAGAACATTAGGCAGTGATCGACATTTCTAAGAACGTTAATGTGTTACACGAACTTTTTGAAACATTAAAAATTTATTGTATTTTCCACAATTCCAATGTTAAATTCATAGTCTCAATTAATTCTATATCTATTTGTGAAAAAGTGGCATAACTGTTAAAGGGTTGCTAATGACCAATAGAAAGGTAGATGCAGTCTAATAAACATTATTTCACAGTTAATATATTTACAAAACTATTTATTGCGTTTGTGTGTGTTTTCTAGAAACAGTGTTTTGTTGCTATGTATTTCCCTTCGATATGTACACGAAAATATTTTCGATTTCTAATTTTTTACGCTATTGTGAAAGTAATGTCAATTTTTAACAAAAATTTTCATACTTGTATAATAATTTTCATATCACACAATTTTCTTTAATTCAACGTCAACAAATCATTGTAATATTTTTAAAAAAGCTCTTTTTGATAAAGGGTCTTTAAAAGGGCTTTTTGAGGTATAAGGTTTGTGCTACGGTATTGGAATTAATTAACAGTCTAATTTACTAATATTACGAGCTCGTACTTTATTGTGCATATTGTAAAAGGCTTCAAACTGATGGTATCTACTGTCTTTATTTTTATAAATTTCTAACATGATATATTTTTTTATTGAAAAGAAACCTGGGGGCAACTGGTGCTTTGAGAGTCGATTACGTAGAATCGGTTACCCCCACCCGGGCGACTGGGGTGCGGTAGTGGGGGTAGTCGATTCTACATCTTCGTCTCTCGGAGCATCACTTTTCGCAGCTGCTCTATTCGTATTAAAAGTGTTAAGAAAAAAAAAATGAAAAATATTAATAAATTGGTTACGGGGTATTAGGAATGTGTGATTGAAAGTTACAGTTTAATTAAACAACCTAACTGCTAGATTGATTAAAAAACGACATTACCTTCCAAAAGATCTAACAAGTGATTAATGCAGTCGTATTAACTCGATGTTAATGATGCTCGATTGAATACTTTTTGCCAGGGACGGTATTGTGCAGATTCAACGTTTTGCTTGCAAGTGCTGTTTTCGGCGAGCGATCAGCAAAGAGGAGCTGACATTATGGCAACCGGTGTCGCCAAGAGTGATAGTCACGTGGCGAGACTTTTATTGAACATTTGCATCTTTAAAACTCCGAAGCAACAAATACAGAAATATAATAGTATTGTGTCCGAATGTTAATGTATCTGTAGATATATCCATAGCAATGTTTCGATATACAGGGTGTCCCAAAACTCCTGCAGAACCCGGAAATGGGAGGTTCCTGAAGTCATTTCAAGCGACATTTTCCTCTGCAGGGAGTTATTAACAAAAAACACGGACCAATCAGAGCGCGACGTAGACGCGAGTTGGCAGAGTCGACCTGGCGCGCTAACTGTCTATTGGCTGACTGTGCCAACTTGCGTCTAGGTCGCGCTCTGATTAGTCCGTGTTTTTCGTTAATAACTCCCTGCAGAGGAAAATGTCGCTTGAATTACTTCAGGATCCTCCCATTTCCGGGTTCTGCAGGAGTTTTGGGACACCCTGTATGTGGAAACTTAGGAGAAGCAAAGTGTCACATTCATAGCGTACTACAGGGTGTCCCAAAACTCGTGAAAATCCCCAAAGGCGGTGGTTCCTGAGACCATTCTAAGAGACATTTTCCTTTGCACCAAAGTCAACTGCGACTTTGTTTAGGAGTTATTAACGAAAAACACGGACCAATCAGAGCGCGCCCTGGCCCGGCGCGCCAAGTCGCGCCGGCAAGCGAGTGTCGCGGTACGCCGTGACATCGTATCGTGACGGCGCGGCGCGGCGGCCCAGGGCGCGCTCTGATTGGTCCGTGTTTTTCGTTAATAACTCCTAAACAAAGCCGCAGTTGACTTTGGTGCAAAGGAAAATGTCTCTTAGAATGGTCTCAGGAACCACCCCCTTTCGGGATTTTCACGAGTTTTGGGACACCCTGTATACACGTGAATAGCGTGTTCCGCAACTGTTCGATTCGACGGTAAAAACACTATGACTTTGGTGGCACGGTGACTTTATCAATGTTGCCACAGTGACTTTAGCTTTTGGGGACACCATCGCGAGGGAACGATCAGCAACGTTGCTCTCGCTCGCAGAATCTGGCCGTGCACGTCCGTTACGGTTTGTTACGGCTGTTACGGCCGTTACTTGAACTAACGAACAGGGATCATACCGGAATGGAATGGGGAATCAATGTCCGACTCACCGGTTGTCGCGTCTGGCGCGGTTCGGCGTGCCAGCCTTCGGCTCCTCCATGTAGAAGATAACGTCACCCTCGTTCTCCATCCGTTGATTGTCATTTTGGACCCCTGCGTCGCCTATAGCTCCGCTAGAGACGCCGCCTGATATCGTGACCGGTGGCAGCGACTGTTGTTGCTGTTGCTGTTGTTGTTGCACGTCCATCCGGTTCCTCGACTTCCGCCTCTTCAGCACGCTCGCCTTCTTTGCCACCTGGATCATCAGAGACTGAACCCCCGGTGCCCTCCCATTACAACACACGTCGAACACAACATGCACTATCCCTACTAGCGAACGCCAGCTTGGCACCGAATACGGATCCATCTGAAAAGCTCCCCACAAACGTCGACCATCGACGACCGACACATCTGGTGTCAGAAACTTAGGCTCGTTCGCTGTCTTCGCCTCTCTCGATAGAGGCGTGCCAGAACCACGGATCAAAAACAGTTAAGAATGACCGACATCATTTTATAACCAGACTGTAGAGTTATAGTAGTTTCAACCTATTAAACGTGTTAAGTTAGAATATTAAGAAAACTGAGAACATCGGTTACGGTTACCGTTCTGTAACTGTCACTTCTCGGTTCTGCATTTTAGTCGAGGTTTTGAACCGAAAAATAACAGTTACGGAACAGTTATAATTTGACAGATGACTGTCATTTTTCTTTATCTATATGCACTTATGGCTTCTGTAATTGTTTAAAAAATGGTAGAATGTAAAAGTCGACAGAATTTAGTACAATTTTTATTTATTTCAAATCTACAGACTACTACCACTGAAAATAAGATTTCATTGTATTACACTGTCTTAAAATTCGTCTACAAAAATTGAAAATTGCATAAACATCCGCAGTCTAGTTATAACATCACTTCGGTTCTTCGTACTTGTTAAACATTTTCAATTAGCGACCGTATCCAACGAAGTTCGACCCGAAAGAGAATCCTGATCCGACTAAAATAATTAAAAAAATAATTTATACTTTCGAAAACCCGAACCACCCGTTCTGATATTTTTCAGTATCGTTCGTTTAAACGTCTCACAGTGGAACGAATGAGGATATAACTGGACGTGCGAAATTACACTATTTCAAAGGGCGCAGCCGATGATAGTAACGAATTTTCTTCTCCAGTTCTGATCCGGATCTTAACGAGAATTAACCACATGCGATTATGTGGTCAGTGACCCAATAGAGATTGAGGAAACTATGGTCAGTGACCAAGTGTGAGTTTATAGGAAGTATGGTCAGTGACCCAATGTAAGTTTAC
This sequence comes from Lasioglossum baleicum, assembly GCF_051020765.1. Lineage (NCBI taxonomy): Eukaryota > Metazoa > Arthropoda > Insecta > Hymenoptera > Halictidae > Lasioglossum > Lasioglossum baleicum. Next base: position 3,989,331 of record NC_134946.1, on the reverse strand, counting down.
AGAAAGTATGGTCAGTGACCCAATGTAATTTCACAGAAAGTACGATCAGTGACCCAGTGTAGGATTCCAGCATTACCAAACATTCGAATACAGCTACAAATAAACAGATATGATGAACAAAGAGGTAGCCTCTCATTTAGAAACAGCCTCAATACTGGACTTCGGATCTTTATGCAAGGAATGGAAGTTAAATTTTCTACATCAGCTATTTATTTTTGCCATAAAGGCATAAAATCCGGTATACTGATAACCGTGAAATCTCCTATTAGAAATCATTGACCAAATATTCTTATCGCCGTTACTTGTGCCCTTGGAAACAGTGCAACTTTGCGTCAAGAAGTGCTTCTATACAACAGTAAATGGGGTAGATATTCAGTTGAGTCACCCAGATCAAGGGATTAATTGGAAACAAAGACATTGGAAGTTCCGTAATTTTTCAGAATATATCGCGCAGCTCTGAATGCCGTGCTGTTTCGAATAAAAGAAAAGTGGAGATCTGTTTGTTGTAAATGACGGCGAAACAATGCTCCGTGACGCGTTCGCTTTTTTTTGTTCACGTGCACGCAGGTACTGTCTGTCTACGTCGAAACCGAAACGAGTTGCGCGAACGAACAAACGAACGAACGACGAAACTGGGTCACAGCATCAGTTTTCAAACCTGCTACCCCGGGCCTGCTAACATAAACTTCGCATTAACGTCATACCCCGGGATTACCGCATTAAGCGCTTAAAGGAAGATATTAGACGAAAACGCGAAACGAGTATGGATCATAAATCCAGAGAATTCCCCGTAACGAAACGGCGGTGCGACGGCGTCAAGAGGTTTTCCAGGCGACTCCTGCGCCGGAGAAGCGATCGGAAGCTCTGGATATTCAGTTGAATTGAAAGGCGATTGAATTTCGAGAGATTATATATCACGATGCCGGAAAAAAGGTTTCTGTGCGCGTGTGTACACGTGTGTATGTGCGCACGCGGGATTGTGATTTCTCGTGTATTTGCTGGCACGGTCGGGTTCGATGGAGATCTGACCATTTTCAGCTGGAGATAATAAAACTAGCTTCCAATCAGAAATTCTGAGCTCGGAGCTAACGAAAATAATTATATATCGTACGGTAAATGACGTTTTAAGTTAAAATAGGTTTTTTATGGGTGGGCACAGATAGAGAGTAGAGTTATTCGAGACAAATTGGACATTCTCAGTGATAACTCTATTTTTAGAAAATCCAAAATGTTTTCAAGCTCTGTGATAATGTTTCCGTTGAATACTTTTCACTTAAGGGGGATTCAATATAGAGGAAAGGCATTGTTTGCCAGAACAAATGGTTAACGTTTTGCGGGACCAGAAAGATTTTCAATCGCCAGATCATTGATCATGCTATCCCATCTGGATCTCTTTCGAATGATCATAATGTGTCATTTATAAGTGACCCAGTTAGGTCAGTGACCCAGTGTAGGCTTGCAAAAAGTGAGCAAGATATTGAGAATTATAACCACTATGTTCAAGAAACCTATGGTCAGTGACCTATTACCATGGTCAGTGACCTATTACCATGGTCAGTGACCTATTAACTGACAACCTAAAAATCATACCAACATTTATAACTGTTTATCCATTCAAAAATGGTGCAATTTCTATGGATGGTTCCTCCACAACATTTTACGATCTAGAAATCTAGGACGCGATTTGCTCTAAAAATGTTGATCTTGTAAAATATCACCTCCACTTTCCCGACATTCTACAAAGCGATCCTCCTCGGAAAATGCTCAAAGCTGAGAACGAGTGGCGCGATACCATTGGAGAACAAGAAAGACAATCGAAGAACGGCCGGCGACAGCCAACGAGCGCAAGTTCTTACTTCTCCCACTGCACTGCGTCTGTGCAAACGTTCGCTTGTTTGCTCACAGGCTGATGCGAAAATAAAACAGCGACACATACGCGTACACCAAGATCCACCACCGTGGAAGGGATGGTTCAGCCGCGCGCATCTTGCCCTGCGGCTGCTACAGTTCGGCCCGGGTTTCCAAAGTCCGCCCGGTGCTTCAGAAATGATTTTCTCGGTTGAAAGCCGCAACGATGAAAGAATAGAAAATAAGGACCCTCTCGCTTGTGTTTCCGGCAGCAAAACTGGCTCGGTTTCACGGAAGAAATTCGTTTTAAAGGCTTTTCTTCTGACCAAGAGATTTTATGCGCCCGGGGAATTGTAAATGAGATGTTGTAAGGCCGAACTTTTACTAAAGGAATTTTTCCAGCATTTTTTTTTTTAAAGCAGTTGGGCACATTTCAGTGCTTTGTATAAATTACATTACTCTCGGCGAAAATGTCTAGAGAGGTTCACTTTTTTTGTTTTAACTGTTTTACAAAATTGTAGATTGATTTAAAATTAGAGTTAAAAATGGGTTAAACATGTTAAAAATGATTATGTCATCAAAACGTGCTGTTGCAAAGCTAAATTCAAAGAACAGTGTTAGATCGGTTAAATAGTTGTAAATACAATAATAAAAATGGCTATATACTTTTACAAAAGTTCTTATAAGGAAATGTCTAATAATAATTTTATCCTCATTTTGAAAGCTCACGGTTAATGCACTATGAAGCGTAGCATTTGTGGCATAACATTATATCTGAATTTTGCGAGAATTCCTCACCCTTCCATGAAATGCATTAACGTATAAATTATGCAAATTGTTTCGTATAGGCGTGTTCGTTTTGCTTCCGGAAATGTACACGAGAAAATCACTTATTTACCACTCGTATGCATTTATAAAATACTTATTATTTTTAATTATACGAAAAATGTACTGATCTCTTTTAATTCTCTATATTTACGTATTTGAAAAAAAGGAAATTATTAATGGCCGAATTCATCAACTTGACAATGCAACATCGAGTTTGGTTGTCGCAGAATGTTTTTTAAAAACATTTGCTTCAATGTATCGATCTGAACCATGCCCGCCATTGCTGTAAATCGACTTATATTGAAGGTGTTAATGAAATCGAGCAAAGCTCTCCGAAATAAATATATAACATACTTTCCACATGGCGAAAAACAAATTTGCTAAACAAGAATTTGTTATACCGAAGTAGAAAACAATTTCAATAAAGTTTTAATCCTCCATTTTGCCCGGTAGCGACATCAAAATCTGGATTATCTATGTTTGCCCTATATCGTATAACAGCATGCAGAAATTCCGACAAAATTTTGATGTTGCAGATGCGAGAACGCATGCTTAGCAGTTTTTCCCGACTTTTCGCCTGGAAATTCTGCTCGCATAAATTTAAAATACTAAAAGTCCCGCACTTTTATTCAAACTTTAACATACATTAACCATAATTTCCTGACGCAATCATTACCTCATTATTATTTTAACTTTTCTAGTAGAATATTTTTTCCATGTTCCTATATATTACACAAATATTGATAAGAAGTCGCCAATTAATAAATAGACGAGGATATTCAAACAAAATGTCTGACAAAATTCCCCAGAATTTGCTCCCCTATCAGATTTTTTTAATAGCAATGTCCATACTATTATTGTTCTAATGCCAGCAGCAGACTGAAATTTGATATAAGTAAAAATGAAATTTCAATTGTCAATCGAGAGATTTTCGATTTTGTTAACACCTCGTTCGTCCAAGCTCATATCAAGTACACAGACACGACACATAACCAAAGCGCATGCACGAGGATTAAACGTAAAAAAGTGACGTCACATCGCATAACAAATACTTCTAATCCCATCGAGCCAAGAACGACGACACGAAGCTTAACGGTGCACTAAACATTAATAAATACGAACGTGTGAGTCGCAAGCAGTTTGATTTCTCGACGAACGTGTGAGTCGCGCGAGTTGAATGCGTAAAATCAATCGATAATCATTCAAAAATCATTGGTCACGAGTAAATCAACGGAAATTGTTATTCAGCCCCCGATGCTAAGAAGCGTCCGGCACGTTGTCTGTCAACGCGGAATGTTGCTGTCCGTCTCCGAGAATCAATTCGGTTCGGTAAAAAATGTTCAGCGAAACAAATTTCACAGAATTTGCGATTTCGAGAGTCTCCGACCTTTGCAGGATTTGTTAAATGTCTTGGAAAGCAATTTTAAAGAACTGTAGATTCATTTGTTTGCAAAATATTAATCGTCAAAACGTTAGATTAACAAAATTGTTCAGTTAGAATGATGTTAAATTAATTGTTACAAAAATACATGACATTACGATAAACGTAAAATATAGAAAAAATCAAAATAAGCAGACAATGATCGTCGATATTTTATTGTAACCTTTGTTTATAACGGGACAGATCGGGACAAATCCAGTGTCGCCAGATTACTTGTGTCCCCACTCTACCTGCCCCTTCCACGACGCTATCCCTCACGCTTCCGCCCGGTCACGTGACGCGTTCCGTATCGGTCGCGCATGTGCCCGGTACCGGCAGAGAGGGTTCCATTTTTCTCCTTACTTCGTGCTCCCTCTCCTGATCTGGCGACACTGGACAGATCGGTGTCCAGCCAGCAAATTCTGCGCAATTCGACATAAAACCTTTTGAAACGTGGCCGGCGAAATCCCGGGATCGTAAGAATTACGGAGATTGATCGTGTGTACGCGTTGGTCGCGAGACGGTTCGCAGACGTGTGGAAAACAAAGTCGTGGTAATTCGAAAAAAATAAACATGCAAAAGAGTAAAAATTGAAATAAATCTAAGCCTTTACATACCATCTTCTTTACATAAATCAACTGAAATATATTAGGTACATTTTATAATCGTCCAACACAAGGAACACTGATTGTATTTACACATGTAAGTCAGAGAAAAAAAAAAAATGAATCAAGACTGAGTCTCTTAGAAAATGACGCTCGTGAAGAAATATGAAAAAAAAAAATAGGCGATAAGCGCGTGATCATTTTTTTTATTGTTTCTTTTTTGGCAGCAGATGCGAGAGATGCAGTTATAAAGTGCATCGTCTTCAGACTAGTGATCAGTGTGCCGAGAAATTTCATCGAATAGTGGACTCTGATCATTCTCTGTGAAATACATTTCCATGACGGAAGAGTTTCATTATTTAATATTTTATTTTAATTTTCAGTTTCCATTTTATTCATAATGTGAACGTCGATAAAATTCTCCAGGAATTTCTGAAAAATTTGCATTTTTCACATATTCTAAAAAATTTACAGAAAAGGTAGTGTGCATTTTTTAAAAAAATTTCAAAATTGAAAATTAATTCCAAATCGTTAGCGACGAATAGTATATTATTTAAAACAATTTTTGGGATCCTACACTTTCTAATTCTTCTATAACCAGCATTTCTTGCGAATCTAGAAAAATGCTATTGTAAGAAGCGTAAGAACTAAATTGTAAATCGAAAATAAGGAAATTAGAGTCGTTTATAATTAGAGAACCGATGCAATATTATACGAATGGCGCGTTCTTCATCAAATGCTAGTTAAGCCGAGATTACGCAAATTTAATGGCTTCTCGATAAGTGCAAGCCCGTTAAATATGCATTGCTGCTGGCAGACGCTACCAGATGTTGATAGTATTCTAGATAAACAAAATGATCATTCTCATCGAACGGAAGACAATATTTATCTTTCAATCAACACTACTGAATAATAAATTTATTTATTATAATTTTTTATTTTATTAGGAAAATAGTTATCTATTTTAAGGAATGATTGTCCAAAACGATTTATTCGAAATTTTTTAATAAAAAGGTTACGCTTCAAAAAAGAGATTGACAAAAACTATGTTTCATTTGTTATTGGAAATATTCATCTAAAATCTAAACAAAGAATTTGCTGAATTCTCAAAATTTATCGCTTTGTAATTGTTACGCTCGGCCCTGGAGCCCCAAGCTTGAGCACTTATCGAGCGGTCACTATACAAATCAATGTAACACTCAATGTAAAGATGCATACACTGAACTGTTATATACAGAGCATTCTCAAGACGAAGGTGCATTGGAATTTACAAACTCATTTCTGATAAATAAATACCAGAAGCTCCAAGTATTACAGCTATAATATTAAAGTAATATTTGAAATTGAATAAGGCCGGTAGTGGCTCTAATAATCAAATTGATTATAAACAAATAAGGGTAAGCTTTTAAATAAATTTTTTAATTTTTAATTTTATGATTTACCTTCTATAAATAAATTTTTAAACGTAAATAAAGTTGCATTATGAATCCATGAAACCTTCGCTCAATTTCTTAAATTGTACAGGCTGTCCCAAAAATGTTGTACTTCGTTGAAGTTCATTAGCATACTATGAAGTAATCATCAGAAATTATTATTTAAAATATTTCTGCCTTTGGAGCTTGAAAAAAATTAATTTAATCTTTAGTAACAAAATAATCAAATAAATAATACGAAAAGAGGACCACTAATTATGCATAACCTGAAACAGAAGCGACTGAACAAATATCACAATTAATACTCTCGTTAAAAAACTTAACTACGCAAGCTGAAAAACTCGAAACACTTTCATAATTCTCGAAACCGGTTTTACAAAAGAAAACGGGGCAAAAAGAAGCAACATTTCGATCGTGTCGCAAAACTAAGGACAACGGGATGAACAATATACAGTTAGCCACAAAAGTTTGTACACTTGACAGATTTTGTCTTTGAAATATTCAAAACAAAGAAGCAAGATTTTTTTATATTCAGTCAATTGTTACTAGAAATTGTACGAACTCTGAATAAATGACAATTCATTTTAAAATCAAATGAGACAATTTTTTAAATGGAAAGTTATATTAACTTTTGCAATGTCTATTCCAAACTTTTTCATCTCAATAACTATTTTACTTAGTTACAATAAACTAGCTTCTCCACACAAATAATCAGCTCTCTCAATTTGAACTGAAAAAGCAGTTATGTCAGTAGCTGCTGTAGTCTCACAGAAAATAGCTTGTAACCAGCACCGTCATCTAACTGGTGGCACAAGCTGGAAGGAGGTGAATGTACATGAAAAAATAAGCCGAAAAAAAAGAATAATGTTTTTCGTTTGATGCCTCGTTTTCGAGAAAATCGAGTCTGAAAATCCAGCGAATCCGCGCGCTATGAGATATGAATCGTCGGACGCGTCTAACCGTGGCCGACCTATTCTACTTGCTGATTACTATAGCACGCGAAGCTGACGGATTTCTAAAGTCGATTATGTATCTTGAAAACGAAGCCTTAAAAGAAGAAAAATTACCCTTTCTTTTCGACTTATTTTTTTCACGTAGATTTGCAATTTTAATATTTTAATCTTTCCAAACACTTAAAAGATGTTGTTACAGTAATGGAATCAAACACACATAATTAATAAACATTACGTGTTTTAACGTATCCTTCTTGGTTGTATAGCAAATGTTCATGATGTGGTAACCTCTAATTTATTTATATTAGGTATTGTTTATAAATATTTTCAAGATTTGCACTTTTTCAGAATTTGTATAATTTTTACTGAAAAATTAATGAAAATTCCTAAATGTTGCAATACTTAGACTCTCCTTTAATTAGGGGATTCCAGGACTGTACACATGGTATGCAAATTTGCAACTGGCTGTACACAGAAGCTTCCAAGCGTAACTCGAATTGCATCACACACGAATAATCCATGAACAACAGTTAATTATCATTTATAGTTCGATATTTAACGGCACATTGAAAACACAGAGCAAAATTCGCATTCTTTGTTCGCATCCATCCACTGCCAAATTAATTGCTTTGCAGGATAATCGAAATCTCACGGTCCATATCACATATCGCGGACTTCGATTACCCTAATTTAATCTATTTCATCGAAATTCACAAGATTTATAATAATTATTTCGTTTTTCACTAGCCCACCCTTCTTTCCTCTTGTTCCCCACCCTTTTGTTATTAGCTGAATTTAATCCGCAAATCATTGCTTCAATCAGGATAATTAATTCGTGTCAGATTTTTTTTAGCAAATGACGTATAGGGTGTCTTTGAAACAATGTCAGGAAATGATGAATTATTTATTTTCTGTTTAATTGGTTCAGGTGGCATTTCACTCATTATTGATTATTTCCGGCCACTTAATACCTACGTAATTAATAACATTCGTAACACTTTGCAATTAACTAAATTGACAGTAATATGAATTTGAATAATAACATGGCTGAAGCTTTTGACACAATAAAATACAATATACAGTATGTATTTGAAAATCAAAGCGTACGTGTACTACTGTACAGTAATTAGTAGATTGTAATTAATATTACAATTCGATATATTAAGAAACCATTTTTGAAAGAAAAGTATTTTTAACAAATTACATATGTCTTCAAATAAGAAAAGTATTAGTGCAATATTAAATACAGAAATTAAGAAATGGTTTATCCAATACTAAAAAATATACAACGAGAAATTGGAACGAATTAAGTGGCTCGAGAGAATTATATTAACAATGCGATACTTCCGCGACAGTTGAGGAACTTTTGTCTTAAAAAATGGCGGAAGCGAGGATCTCAGCTTCCTGAAATTGGGCGGGCATTTTACGAAATGCGTCAGTGTGTCAATTGATAGAATAGTATCGAAAGTTGAAGATTCTTACTTCGGAATTACTCGACAGTTTAATCCTTTACGAACGAATTGAGAGAATAAAATAAAGTTTCAGGGATCAAGTTGAATTTAAAAATTAATTTCATGAGAACTGTTAAGAATATTAAAACTATGGGATTAAATTTAAAAAATAGAACAATGTGTGTGTATCTACTTCGAAGATTAACTTCGAATTTTTAATCAGCTCTTAATTTTGCACAGACTGTTTAATGTCAGTTAATTCAAATAAAAATTTTGTCAGAATTAATAAATGATTTATGTGGTATGAAATAATTGTAATTTACTAATAATTATTATAATAAATTGTCCTTACAGTATTATTATACTTGACAAACGGTTTACTAATAAAATTATTAAAAGGTTTGTTTTGCAATATGGCCCCATTTTTATTACAGCTCTAAACTGTGACTTGCGTTTGAAATATTTTTTACTCTATTTCAAAAACACCCTATGTACACACACACGCGTTGAGTCGCGTAATCTCGGTAAAGAATACTCTATTTGTTATATATAATGCATTAAAATTTTTCTAAATTATAATAATTCACAGATTCACATTTTCATATACTATTTTAGAAGAACCAGAATAACAGAAAAATGTTCTACGAATTATTTTCAGATTAAAAAATTTCAATTTCAGGGACTGTTAATTGTCTAAAAAATGTTTAAAAGAACGAAATGTTAAAATTAGGGAAGTGAAAATTGATATATGAAAGCGGCAAAAATAAATTAAATAAATAATACCCCGCGAATTCGATTTCTCGAAAGAGTGAACTTGGTTTACCGAGATCAAACGAGTCTGCTGTTTTCCGCGGGAATTGAACAATTGGATGAATCTTTAATACCTAACGAGGAGCTGTTCAGAACACAATGGCCGTGCTCGACGCCTTTCCCATTGTCAGGTCGAGTTCAAATGTAACCTTACTGCGAATAAAAAAAAGTCCAATGCGGTACGACATACGCCATTGAAATTTCTAATTAATTTATCCGAAATTGTTAATGAATATATTAACCAGCACCGTTTGTTAATCAATTTATTCATTGTAAACACAAAGCTCTTTTATGTCGAAGAATATTTTGCTCGAACGTCAATTAAATATTGCTGTCTCTCAGTTGATTTTGCTGATTAATCACAATGAATTATAATAAATTCTCTATTACAAGAATGTTTCGCTCAGACTAAACAAGCATATCGTGTCAGTTAATTTCATTTATTATAATGTTTTATTATTATTCCTTGTATCCAATATTATTTATTATCCTTTCTCCTCACGACGTAGCACTCGTCTAACCGTAATAATAAGCAGAAAAGATCTTATTGGTGCACAATTCACAGCAACATTTAATTGTATTTGCAATGCAGAATGTGAGCAACGTAACTCGACCACTTTGACAACGAATGTCCGAGAAAACTATGATCAGATGTCAAGTAGTAGTCCTATCGCTAAGCAAAACATTTTCAAGGATAATAGTACGTGAAGCCAAGAGCAGCTCAACGACCTGTAAACGTCGATGACCTTGAAATCCTGAGAAGTATAACCTTGACAAACTATTTTGCTTAGAAGAAACAAAACAAGTGAAATGTTCAAGGTGATGAAGTCAGATTGTCCCGACGGAAGTTGACGCGAATCCCAGACCTCGATGTTCTGAACACCTCGTAATAAACAAAATGAATAGAAAAAAGATATTCCCGAATCGCTGAAGCGATTCCAAATGCTAACGGCAAGAACGTATATCGCATTGGTCAGCGTCAGTTCAGACGGCCGACTAACATCATAAGCAACTAGAAACATCAACAATCAACGGCTAGTAGCTACTGCCACTGAACTTCGACAAACAATCGTAAAAGCTTACCTTTCCAAGAGGGGTGGATGGTTGCCCGGCCGGCGCTGGGTCCTTTATATAGATCTTCCAGGTCGCCACGCTGTTGATGGCTTTGTCGGCCGCGTAACATCTCCACAGACATTGTATCAACATCGCGGCAGCCGGTATCTGTCGGTTGAAGTGCTTCTGGCGTTGCTTCTGCTGGACTTTCAGCGCGAAACCGGAGCCCAGAATCCCCTGAAACCAAAAGCCGTGCCCCTTCTACAGTATTACAGTAAATCCTCTGTAAACGCATAAAAGCTGTAGCAGATAAACGCAGAAAAAATATCCCCTATACTTTAGTAATCTGATCTCGGCTCGGGTATATCGGTGTGAACTATTACTACTAATGCGACGCGGAGAGTTACAGTCGTCAGCACAGTTTAAGGTGAGCGCATACTAGATGGTCGCGGGAAGGCCGCGGGAAGGCCAAAGCCGCCGATGGACGTCCACGCGGGAAGAAATCTCTAGCGGGCCGACGGCTCCACAGCAGGGAGCAGGGCTCCCTGAAAGAAAGGTCCCTTTCCCTAAAAGAGGTGGGGAGCCCACGGAGACCTTTTTTTCTGCCACGCACAGCAGGTAGCCCTGCTCCCTTGCCGCATGGACGTCCATCGGCGGCTTTGGCCTTCCCGCGGCCTTCCCGCGACCATCTAGTATGCGCTCACCTTAAGGGTGAGCGCATACTAGAGGGTCTCGAGAAGGCCGCGGAGCTTTGCTCTCCGTCTACCTGCTAGAGATTTGTTGCCGCATGGACTCCTTGCTCCCTTCCTCCAAGGCCCCTGCGGTCCGCGGCCTTCCCGCGACCATCTAGTATGCGCTCACCCTTAAAGGCCCGTGCGTCCTCATAACCAATATTTAATCTTTCTTATTATTACTTATTTTTTTATGAAACTTTCATCAAAATATTCGTGGCATTTTTCTGATTGGTAAAAGACCAAACACGATATAATTTCAACTGTATTTAGTGGTTTAATTGACGATGGACGTTTCGGGCGCAAGGAAGGACAGCGTATGGGAAAGAAAGAGACGCGGAGAGTCGCAGTCGCCGGCACAGTTGAAAGGCCCGCACGTGGTCCTCGGCTCGGCCTTTGAAGCTCAAAAAATAGCTACCCGTCTCAGATAAATGCATACAGATCCCCACGAGGCTTTTGCGTTTATGGTGACAATACTGTATCTCCGTAACTGTTGCAACGTCCTCTACCATAACTGTCCAAATTTTATCCCCACCACTGGGGGGAACAAAAGTTCGCAACTTTTATAATTTTTCACTTCTTCGATATCTAATAAATGTGTACTTAAGAGGCAATTTCGAAATTTTTATAAAATTATCAACGTTTTGTTACCTCCACGCAGAACTTTAAACACGTTTTCTTTTCTCGAAACAGTTTGTTTCTATTGACGAAGTAATACGTTTTAGAAAGAGATCATACTTACGGCTGGAAGTGCGAAAAAAGATATGGCGAACACGCTGAAACACGAGGCTACGATCTTCCCCATCCAGGTTTGTGGGACAGTGTCACCGTAGCCGATGGTGGTCACCGTAATCTACGAATCAGATGTTCAGGCATTCAAAATGACATCACATCAACACATCGTTTTGTCTTCTAATTTCAATTCTAAATTAGCTTTGCAAAAACGTTTACATCTTACACAAATTGAAAACCACAGTTGTATTGCCACTGCAAGTGTCAATGCAGTCGAATTGGTATATTGCGAACATTTTTACGCAAATGTATTTTACACAAATTGAAATTAAAATTTCCTTTCTTTCCACAGGGTTTACATTGACATTAACGTGCGACGGTGTGCAGATATCTGTCCCCTGACAGGGAACTGTCGGTGGACAGATATCGAAAGCAGGCAATGACAAAGTGTAGGGTGCAGACAGAGGTGGTGGAAGTTTTGGTTAGAGAAGTATCTCGAACATTAAGAGAAAATAATTATTTTCTGCTTTAACCAAACGAAACATGAAACGAGAATTATTCTAATTATTATTTGATATTAATCACGTTTTACATTAAATACAGATTCTATATTAATAAGGTTTTCTTTCAAAAACAGTTTCTATATTAATAAGGTTTCCTTTCAAAAACAGTTTCTATATTAATAAGGTTTTCTTTCAAAAACTGTTTCATTTTAAATACGGTTTTTATATTAATGTGGTTTTACTTTAAATACAGTCTTTATATTAATAAGATTCCATGCACTGATCACGTTTAAATTTGTTTTTACGGCATACAAAGTCGTTAAAAAACCCGTACAGTTGAAAATTCTGTAAAATATTCTGCAAGAAAGAAAATTCTACTAAACCTGCTTTCCATGAAATTAAATTTTAAGTAATTCAGAATTTTTCACAAAAATATTTTAGATGGTCGAGGTGGTCTACCACCACTTGCGTCTGTTCAGAAATGTAAAAGCAAAGCGTCTGTTCAGAAAGCAAAAGTGCCGACGAAGATTAAACCAATGGCAATCCGTATAGCGAGAGGATATTCATTAATAAACACTTAAATCCTCGTTTATTCGACCTCGGCTTAATTGATCCCCCGCGCTAACCATTCGAGGGACTCTAAATAGAGGCGTATTTTCCGAATGATTAGCACCACCGCTTAATAAATATTAGCGACCGGCACACAATTAAGCCGTACACGTCGCTGAATGAAACCCATTCCGAGGTAATGAGCGAAATCGCTGGGGCTAAATTAATTATTCGCGTTAATAGAAACCGAACGAGCCGGACGCTTATTACACGATGGAAAATGAATTCCGGCCTTTGCATTCCATGCAAACAGAGTTCTTTCGTGCCAGCAGAACGTTTCATCTCGGTCTTTTCTTTGGAAAATATTAGGAGTGGCCGCGAGTGGCCAATCTTTCTCAATAAAGCAGTCGGCGTCAGTTTTATTGATCCGAGTGAAAGTTTTATGCTGTCTCTACAGAATAGAATTACAATGTCTTCTCACGTGATTCATCAGTAATCCTTATTTTCCTTTCCCATAAGCTGTTATATGTATATAGTAGTAATTAGAAACCAGATTTGTATGCAAATTTTATAAAAATGTGAAGGTAGCAATACTGCATCGAATAGACAGGTAAAAGATTCTTCTGTAAGAATACAGTTAATGTTGACCATACACGTCACTTTTACTCCATCTTGATTTGAACTATACGTTAAACTTATTGAATATTAAAATCTCTTTACATGAACCTAATAAATATTTATTTATAAAGAAGAAGCAACGAATAGAATTGAAATGAACGAATGTGAATTTAAAATTGCAAACCTATTCAGTGGGATACAGTTTGAATTTTTTCATAAGGAGGAGTAGTACAGTGACAAATGTTCGAAATTGCAGTGCAAAGTGCGCATTCGAAGGTATTGTGCAAAAGTGTTCAGTGTTCACTGTGCTAGTACAAGGCAGACCTGTCCAACTTCTTCTGCGTCGCGAGCCAACACTGTCACCACCACCGATCAATCCGTTTCCCCACTACTAAATGTTTCTGGCGGTACGACCATGTCAAATAGTGGAGGTACGTCACCCTCCACCTTAACGGAATGAAGAAGTGGGGGAACGGACCACATGGGGCTCACGGGCCGCGAGTTGAACAGACCTGGGAAGGGAATAGGGAGTGCCTGTAAACACACACACAATCATGCAGAAGTAATCATATTTACCACCCCCCACCACAGTGCATCCGCGTAACTGGAAAAGTCTGTTTTTCCATCGGGCCCAACAGCATCTTTTTCGGCAAGATACACGAAGTAACTGCTGAAAATAAGACCTAGGAACCCGATGTACAATGTTGTGATCAGCTCCTGAAAGTTTTCATCGAGATGTTTATAGTCTTTGTTTTGCGTGCAATAATTAGTTTCGGTAGCTAACATAGTTCTCTAAGGTCTCGCAACAAATAAAGAACCACAATGAAAATCTTGGACGATAGCTATCATTAATTATATAAACAATAATGTATTTGTATGTGAACTTATAAAATTTCTAAAATTGTATCTTCCTCGACAAATAAACATTTGAAATTTTCAGAAAATTTATGTTACAATCCGAATGAAATGTTGACGGATTAACAACGTACCTGACGGTGGATGAAAACAACAGAGCCGAGAAGACGCCACGTGCCGCCTTGTCGGTCGACGTGAAGCATCCGCAGTATTTGCAAAAATCGGATGCCTCTGATGGCGGAGGTGGCGAACACTTGTCCATTGCTCCCCACGGACAAGACCACCATGGATGCGACCACGACTATTAAATCTGGCAACAATGAAACGACGTGTTCGAGTTTACTTAGGAGTACCATTTCTGTTTTTCGAAGTAGTTATAGCGAGTTCGAATTCAATCAATCAAAGTTTGAACCTGTTTGCGAGGTACTTGAACCCATCGCTACTGGAAACACTGAACTACTTCATATTGTCGCTACCGCACTCCTGATATCCCTTAAACTATTAATTGTAAATAAATTCTAGAAATTGATAGAAGTTTTTTACTTCATCGAGAGAACTTGATTATTATTTATTTATCAAATGAGGTTAGATCTGCCACCCTTTCCAGTCGATCTCAATCTAGCTTACGAGGGGGCCTAGTTTGTAACCTAGGTTTGTAACCATGACACGAAAATGTTAATTAATTCCAGCTATTTTACAGGAACCACGGGCCCAGACTGTGTATCTGTGTCCGATGACATTTCGCTGCGTTATTGTTCCGCGAAGTTGAATATTCGATGGCAATCGAGCGCGCGTAATTGACCCTGCCGATAAGCACGCGATGCCCGATTCGATTAATGTCCGGCAACGTGTTACAATTTACTCGCTAGGTAAAGTTCGTTTAATCGCGAATCACGTTGCGCGAACGACCGCCGTCACTTCCGACGGAACGCGATATACACTTACGCCGCGTCCAGGCTTACGCGCGAATCAATTTCACGATCACTGCGAGAAACGCAATCAATATCGGGTTATCAGAGTCCGATGAATCATGGGGATCAACAGGAATATTTCGGACGTATAATTTTGTTCGTTATTCCCGGCGGAACGCGCCGAACGAAATTAATGATGAAGCAAGATCCGTTGGAATTTTCGTTCCGCGATATGGATTACTGTATTACCTAACTAGGTATAGTCGCCCCGATTGGGAGCGGCAATGTGATTATAAAGGTACGTCTCTCTGTGATCGTTCCATTCATTAACAGCTCGCTTGCTCTCTTGTTCTCTATTTATACATTATTAGACAAGCGGATTTTATGAATTTATGAAAAAAAAATGACTGGGTGCGATTTAAAACAGTAAATAAATATTAATAAATTTACTACAAACACAAAATTGGATAGATTTATAATGAATAGATACTTCCTTAGAGTTTTAGTTATTATTCAATTAGAATTTAAAAAATTATGGTGTAATCATGATCTAAAATTCACAATATTTGCATGTGTTTATTATACCGTAATAATAAGCGTATTAATATGCGCTGTTTAATTGTTTTAGCATAAATAGATAATGCGTATAAATTTAGAATTACCATATGTAATGAAAAGTTCGACTTGAAAGATTCTGAAATATTAAACAGTCGACTGTGATCACTATAATATTCGGAAACACAGTTTTTAATTACTTTGTGCATAGATAAATCAAATGCAAATAAAATTAGATATTGTGTTAAATAATTACACCGAAATTCTCCCTATCTGTAAATTAAATTTTACATTGAATTCAAAAAAAGTTTTCTACACCATGAAATTTTTTTAAAAATCGACTGTGCTAGAATCTTATTAATGAGTGCGTGTAATTTAAAACAGCTATCATTGAAAAAATTTTTAAATACTGTTGTATTATTTTCAACCTATTAAACATATGAGGAAAGAAAATAAATTTCTATGTCGTTCCAGTTTGTTGCAATTCTGGCAGGAAATTTTAATTTTGCGGAAAGAAAATAAATTACTATGATGCTCTAGTTTCTTGCAATTTTGGCAGGAAATTTGTATTATGCATAAAGTTCCGCTGTCTACTTATTATAATGATCATATTGCATTTTTCCAGGGCCCAATCATCAGTTCAACCACATTGTCCATAGCAATCTCGTTAGATGTCGATTGAGTCTGCAGACCATTGACTAAGGTTAACGATGGTCGGTATTTCAAAGAATTTCATCGGTCAAGTTTCAATCAACGATCGAGCCGCTTTTCGAAACACAAAGTGACTGAGCCGGTGATCCAATTTTGGAATAGGACAATTGCACAATGCGCATATTGGATTAGTTCAAGCATAGGCTGATTGAACAGGTCCCGATGTGCACCTAATTCACGTTCCCCAGAACGCACTCACCTATGATACAAATCGGTTTCCGTATGAATCGCAACCTGCCGCAGCATCCCATGTACTTTGATCTGCAGCCTGCGCTCCATAATCGCACCATGTACTCCACGCCGAAGAATACCACCAAACATATTTCCTGGAAACAGAAAAGCCAATACATGTATGTACTTCCATTTCACATTTTCATCAGAAGATGTTTCTCATTACTAGACTGCGGATGTGTATGCAATTTTGAAGTTTTTATAATCGAATTTTAAGAAAGTAGAATCAAATGAAGTACTGTTTTCAGTGGGAACAGCCTTTGTAAATCGAAAATGAATAAAAATTGTACGAAATTCTATCGAGTTTTATGTCCTAGTATTTTTTGAAAATTTTCATGTGCCTTAAATGCATAAAGCTCCGCAGTCTCCTCATTACACTGCAGAATTTAACAATGCTTAGGTCATTTAAGCTTAGTTAAGGTAATTTGCGTTATTGTCTAGGACGCCAACTACGAGTTGTCTCATAGTTTGTTTACTTGCCATATTTGTGCGGCTGCCAGAGTTGGGCAAAAATTTTATTTAAATAAAAAATATTTCGAATAAAGTGGGTTGAAAACCCACTTGGAAAAAAACCCACTTTACTCGAAATTATTGTTTATATAAAATTTTTGCCCAACCCCGGCAGCTACGATGAACTTCGTAGTATATCAGTGTAAATACGAATAAACAGCCTCAGGGAAGAGAACAAAAAATCAAGGTTGGCTTACATGCACAGAAAATTGATTAATAAATCAACAGAAAATATAATCGTACAAAGTTTATTCAAAATCAATAAGCAAAAGAATATTTTTATTGTTTGTGATAATTTTTAAAACAATCTTCCACGCAACGGGTTGCCTTCACTTGCCGAGATAATTCGCAAGACCTTTCTTAAAAAAAAAAAACACATTCTATATGCTTTCTGATGATTACTATGTGCTATAATTAGAGTTTTTAATAATGTAATATGATTAAATTAAATTGGCTTTTTACACTGGAATCCTAAGAAGTAACGTGGCAGTCAATTTTGAGGCCCTACCCAAAAAATCCAAATGAACTCGAGTAGCAAAAATTTGTGCATAATTAATTTTTTCTCAAGTTTTTTAGCTTCAAAACAAAAGTATTGTCATTCTTTAATAATGATACACGAACAAGAAACGAAACAACAGCAGGCTCACTTTTTGAGAATACGCCTAATTTTATAAAAACAAACAAGAAGAGAAATAATCGATTTAATGGAACCTCGAAGAGCCTCTTAATTATTTAACATTCACTGCACATCAATTTTCGAGACGAACCGTGTGAGTGCAATAGAAGGAAAACCCGTTTGTTTACGCGCCGGGAAATAGCTCGAGCAACAAAAGTGGCTCGTCGCGTTTAAAAATGCAGTGGCTGGTACATAAATAAACAAATCAATACGTCAAACGTCGTGTCGGCAGGCATAATGTAGAAGAAAGGAGAAGGAATTGCCGCGGCGGCGAGCCGATAATTATAATAGCAGGAGAAAGAGGGAGGCATTCCCGCGATGACTTTCAATGCTAGCACAGTCATTAATTCCCAGTTCTTAAAATAAATGTGCAACGAGAGTGCGACGATATATAGAGATGCTATATCGATTGTATGACCTTTATTGTAACGTTACGACGGCCAGGAAAAATGGGAACATCCGATGACAGAATTGCAATGTCCGGGAATTCCGCGGAATGGATTTTGACTTTCTTTCGCAACACGTTGGACAATGCCACATGCGGCCGAAAATGATTAGGTTTTGACAACCTGTCACGCTTCGCGGAAATTAGTCAGTCACACAGATACCCGCTCTGGTATTTTTGGACATACAGGATGTTCCAAGAATGTTGTACTTCAAAGTGACCCCAGGAATCACCATTTTCAAGTACAACATTTTTGGGACACCCTGTATATTAAGGTGGAGTGCGGTTAGTCCGTCTACGGGGCAAGTCCGTTAATTGGTTATTTTTATTATAATATGAACGGAAATTTCTCTAGTTTGTATTTATTAATGTAGTATAAGTTAATATAATAAAGAATAAAGGTGTTTCCCTCTCTGAAATCAACCAATGCCAAACAGTCACGTGCGAGGTACACGTACAACTTTGAAGTTACCCTGAACGTGCAATAGTTTACAAGTTATTAATATATTATGTGTTGTTATTTTAGGTAAGTACAACAAATATTGCTGTAGGTTTACATTAAGTAAACCGTTTTTATTGTATTTTTTTAAAATTTATTGAGAAAAACACTAAGATGATCTTGCCCCGTAAATATTACTACACGGGGAAAGTGCGTACTATCACGGTGGGGTAAGTCCGTACTGTATGAGTAACTATCAAACTAAACAATATATTTAATGCAATAAAAAGCATTTTGTAACAGGCTTGATAATAATTCTTTTCTTGCCCCGTAGCACTTGAAACAAGGTTCAAAAGCATTTTTAAACTTTGTTGTAATATCACTGTATCTCCTTTCATATTTAAGCATAAAAGTAGATGTTTCTTTAAAAATGGATAACTATAAAACTAAACAATATAATTTAATGCAATAAGAGGCATTTTATAGCAAGCTTGTTAATCATTTTTTTCTTGCCCCGTAGCACTTGAAACAAGGTTCAAAAGCATTTTTAAACTTTGTTTTAATATCACTGTATCTCCTTTCATATTTAAGCATAAAAGTAAGATGTTTGTTTAAAAATGGATAACTATAAAACTAAACAATATAATTTAATGCAATAAGAGGCATTTTATAGCAGGCTTGTTAATCATTTTTTTCTTGCCCCGTAGCACTTGAAACAAGGTTCAAAAGCATTTTTAAACTTTGTTTTAATATCACTGTATCTCCTTTCATATTTAAGCATAAAAGTAGATGTTTGTTTAAAAATGGATAACTATAAAACTAAACAATATAATTTAATGCAATAAGAGGCATTTTATAGCAGGCTTATTAATCATTTTTTTCTTGCCCCGTAGCACTTGAAACAAGGTTCAAAAGCATTTTTAAACTTTGTTTTAATATCACTGTATCTCCTTTCATATTTAAGCATAAAAGTAAGATGTTTGTTTAAAAATGGATAACTATAAAACTAAACAATATAATTTAATGCAATAAGAGGCATTTTATAGCAGGCTTGTTAATCATTTTTTTCTTGCCCCGTAGCACTTGAAACAAGGTTCAAAAGCATTTTTAAACTTTGTTTTAATATCACTGTATCTCCTTTCATATTTAAGCATAAAAGTAGATGTTTGTTTAAAAATGGATAACTATAAAACTAAACAATATAATTTAATGCAATAAGAGGCATTTTATAGCAGGCTTATTAATCATTTTTTTCTTGCCCCGTAGCACTTGAAACAAGGTTCAAAAGCATTTTTAAACTTTGTTTTAATATCACTGTATCTCCTTTCATATTTAAGCATAAAATTAGATGTTTGTTTAAAAATGGATAACTATAAAACTAAACAATATAATTTAATGCAATAAGAGGCATTTTATAGCAGGCTTGTTAATCATTTTTTTCTTGCCCCGTAGCACTTGAAACAAGGTTCAAAAGCATTTTTAAACTTTGTTTTAATATCACTGTATCTCCTTTCATATTTAAGCATAAAAGTAAGATGTTTGTTTAAAAATGGATAACTATAAAACTAAACAATATAATTTAATGCAATAAGAGGCATTTTATAGCAGGCTTGTTAATCATTTTTTTCTTGCCCCGTAGCACTTGAAACAAGGTTCCAAAGCATTTTTAACTCTCAGAGACGGACTTGCCCCATTATCGGGGCAAGTGCGTCCTAGTGGACACTTTGTACAATATCCTATCAAAATGATAATTTTCAAGTAAAATTAGAATCCTACATAATACTAATTCATCAGTGATAACTGTGGCAAGAGTTTGATACCAAGAACGTTAAGTTTTTACTTACCAAACTGAATATATCAGTTTAAGGGGGTAGTATAGGCTAGATTTGTAACTAGAAAATACCTAGAATCTTACTAGAAAAAGGGGTCGAAAAATGGGTTTCGTACTGAACGTTGTTTGACCTTATTTAAGCAAATTGTGGGCTGGGTGAGGGCTCATTCGAAAGAGGAAGGTTAGACGCAGCGCGCTTTTCTCACGAGGTTAACGAGATTATGTTAATAACTAATAATATGAGGGCTCATAAGTCAAAAAAGTCTTTCAGAGACAGAAAATGCATTGAAATCTGCGGGTTTTTTTCCTAGATTTTTTCTCTACTTTGGGCCCTCATATTATTAGTTATTAACATAATCTCGTTAACCTCGTGAGAAAAGCGCGCTGCGTCTAATCTTCCTCTTTCGAATGAGCCCTCACCCAGCCCACAATTTGCTTAAATAAGGTCAAACAACGTTCAGTACGAAACCCATGTTTCGAGCCATTTTTCTAGTAAGATTCTAGTTCCTTTCTAGTTACAAATCGAGCCTATACTAGCCCCTTAAAGTCCAACTTTGCAAAAACTAGGGCGGACTTACCCCACTCCACCTTATATTAAAAATGTACGATACGTAGACAGAAAGTTAGTGCGATGTTTAAACGTTACGACGCAATAATCGTACACGGGAGGACTTTTTATTGAAGAGTCAGTATCTTCATTAAATTACGAAAATTACGTTGAATTCGTTTCTTCGCGAATATCAAGTACACGCTTTTCTGACAGGATGTAGTTGCGGTGCATGCTACTCGGGAATGATGATTTATTGTGTTGACTGTCAAAGTGCTCACTGCTGGAACTCTACCACGATGAAGCATGGCGTTCTACTTTGAACTATGTACATACACAATGAAATTTACGCGGGTCTGTGTATACGTGTAACTTATAGCATTAAGAGCGAATCCGTTCGTAAATGAATCACGAAATGCAATGATAGTTCTGTTGATGTGGTGGAATAAAATGATAAATTGACAATTGTAAACAGATCCCAGAAATTAATTGAGAACAATTTATAATTTTCTTAGATAATATTTCGTAAGAATTTGATATTTGCTAAATATAAAAGCATTGATAAATAAATAATCTAGATCAATAAATTAATGCAGAAATCAGAGTAATAATTTGGCAATATTCTAAAAAATTGTGGTTCAAGTCACTTTTTCGTTAGTATGCTATTAGCTATTAGTCACTGACGCGACAGGGTGATGCCTCGAGGAGATACTAAGGGGAGCTTTCTACGCACATATTACGAGGTTTGACAAATTGGCGACTCCGCCCTGATAATACGACCACCCTGGCTTCCTTCCGGCTTTCTCCTATGTGACGTCCTAAAAATAGGGGACTAGTCGCCATTGTAGAGTAGTTCTTTTCGGGGGACATATCTTTTTAATCTGTCTTGGTCAGTGATTCCCTTTGCAATGGTAGCTAGATTTCCGGGTAATACGTCGGAGGAAAGAACTCGATCAAACGAGATTTGTCTGGTTTTAATGTCACGCCACATTGATAATGTGATAAATTATAAACGCACAAAAATATACGTTGATGAGATTCTACGAACATCAATATAACCGTCATAGAACATTCAAATAATATCAATAATTCGATTAGAATTAATTTTTATATGAAGAAAACACGTACACTTAATTAGACAACTGTTATTTTAAAGTCGAACACTCTCTCTATCTTAACGAGAAATCAGCTGTACAAAGGAGCCGTTCAGCGAGAGTCGCTGTGAGAAAATCACGAAGACTGATCTCGCTCCTCTAGCTCGTCTTTTAACGTTTCATTGAACTTGTTCGAACTGCCACGAAGATCTCACGGAAATTGCGTTCGGCTCTCTTCTTTTCATCAGGCGCAACCGGTGGCCAGCCGAGAAAAGTCGATGCTTCTCGTAACTTTCGAGAACATCGCTCTCGTCCTTTTCACGCCATTACCAAGTAAATGGTTATTCTAAGTATTGGATATTCTAGAGGCATCGAGCTCTCCTTCAAATATTCACATTGTACTTCAATGTACTTCAATAGATTTCAATAGATATCAGTAGACACAGACCTGGCCAATTATTTGAAATATTATTTCAAATAACATGTTATTTTATAATTATTTAAGATCATTATAAAATTATAAATTTGATATACAGGGTGGTCCACCTACATACGGCCACCTAAATATCTCCTCCACTTGTGGAGGTACAGAAAATATTTTGTGTACTATTTGAATGGTTTGAAGGAACCATAAAGGTCATCGATGTTTTTTGGTGCATAATTATATTTTTTTTATCGCATCGTGTAACTGATCGAGAAATACATTAGGATATTTATAATAACATGACCTTGAAATGACGTTGATCTTCGAAAATTGAAGTTTTACCTTCAGATCAAGGTCAATGTCATGTTATTATACATATCTGCATGTATTTTTCGATCAGTTACACGATGCAATAAAAAAAATGTAGTTCAAAAATCATCGATGACTCAAAAGAAATGACCTTCGGAAAAAAATATTGTTTGCAATATGATGGTTCGTTCAAACCATTAAATAGTACACAAAATACTTTTTGTATCCCTACATTTGGAGGAGGTATTTGGGTGACCGTATTTAGATGGACCACCCTGTATATTTTATATTTATTTAAGATAAGTATACATAAAATTGTTCAAAATTATCTCTGGCGATCTGATTATCAGGTTCGAGTTTATACAGACATCCATTGTTGTATATTATTTTGAGGATTATGTACTTCTTTTGTCAAATTTGAAACAAAAAGGATAAAGAAATAATATTTTGTATACCGATGCGTGTGATTTATCTAAGAAAAATATGAATGACAGGAATACAGTTTTCAAACGAATGTTGATGGATTTTGGGGGCGAACGTGATGCTAATGTTTTCATTTGACCTTGCGATGAGCTTGAAGAGATTTATACCGGTTAGATTATCATTTCTAGATAGAAACTTGTATTTTTTATTACATGTTCTTGTAGCGGGAATTTAAACGCCATTTACACGTGCATTTTTATGATTGTGGCAGTAAAGCTTTGAACTGTATGTGTTGATGAAAAAAAGACGAGGATTGAAAATATACGCAGAAACGTTTCAAAAGACAGTTATTAAATTCTTCGAGTAATAACGCAAACCGGCGAACGTAATAACTTTTCCGCGAGCAAATTCACGTTCATAGTCGGCCGAAAAGCGCGAAAAAGATTTCCTTCATCTGCATAATTATGACCTTGTAATTAATTTTTAATCGTATTTGAGCGGATTCCGCATTCACGTTTTATGCGAAATAAATGTCTCGGTAATAGATTTTGCTAGACACATGATGAACATGTCGGACAGAATTTACCACATTATAAACCTATGACTTGCGTCATAGATAACTAATGCATTTTAACATTGATAAGACTGTTTTATACTATATCAATCAATGCAACTTTTTATTCTCTATAAAAATGTGAGAAAATTATTGATTCGTTTGATAGATTGGAGCTAATAATAACTGTATTAAATTCTACTGACTTTTTTTATATTAAATGTAAGGGTGCTTACCATCCAAAAGAGTGTTTCGTTCGCGAAGTTACTGTACTGGTCTATGGTTGACAAAACACTAAATATGAGGCACACCAATACCACCATGAACCTGAAAACAAAAAAATATAACAATGAAATCAATTACATACGATACAATGTAAATGAGAATAAAACGTACTTTTTAAATTTTCAACATAGGTCCACATAAAAAAGTTGTAAAATGCAACTCTTAGTATTTTTTCTACAATTCTAGTTTCTCTAGTTTCCCAAAAAAGTTCAAATCGTATAGCACAATATTAAAAAAGTTATCGTCTTTTTTAGAGCGTCCGAATATTAATTCGAGTAACTGTATAATTATATATTTACATTTCTTGTTAGATTTATCAGAAATGACGAAATGCATTATTTATGGTACCACTTATAATTATTGCAAGGACGCAGAATTTGCGTCCAGCTTTCGGAAGGCTAATATAATTATAATATAAATCTATTAATTATAATATAAATTAGAATGTTAATAATATAATATCTCGTGTTATTATTAGTACGAGTGACTCTCGTAATTCCCGTTCAAATATTGTTTCAATGAAAGGTGCATTTAATTGGGTAAAAATTTTATGGAAAAGTGTGCAAAGTTTTACAATAAATATCCCAGCCGTTAAAAAAAAAAATTTCCACGTCCAATTATTTCCCTTGCTCGTTCCACTGTGCGCCGTATTGCGTCACGATGGAGAATCAATTTTTGCAGCTAATTGCTCATTTATTCGAAACGTAAAGCCAGTTTCCATTCCTACGGCCGACAATAAATTTCAAAGCACAAACACCCCATTAACCTTTCTGCTTCGCTGTCGCATGAACAACTCGCACTCTACAGATCCCCTGCACTCGTCTTGTTGACAGTGGGGAAAAGAACACAGGGCGGAGCGTGTCAAAAAAGATGGCAGAGTCACGCAAGTGAGGATTCGTCTTTGAAAAGGCATCGATCCACAGTGGGTTGAAACGCGAAAAACGCGGACAAAAATCATTTCTGAAACTATTTCTAAGTTTAAATTAATAAAAATAGTATCGTTTTATAGATTTTGAGGTGCTGAATTCAAATTAACAATCAGATTTTGTTTAATTCCAAACCCATAAAAGTTATGTAAGGTTTTTTAGAAACGGTTTTCTCGAATTGGGACGTACATGTTATTAATTGTTTTATTATTAATAATGGTATATTTTTAAGCTATTTATAGTATAAATTATAGTATAATTTACTTTATGTTAATCGCCGGACCATATCCCATAGTCATCCTCTTCACTGTTGTCTTCTTCACCGATGTGTATGTATGTGTATGTGATTTCACGTTCGCGGATAGTAACGGATTTACATAAATAGAGGGTTCACGGAGGGACTCGGCCTATGATTTTTTTTTATTGTCAAATCGTATAGTACAATATTAAAAAAGTTATCGTTTTCTTTAGAGCGGTCTTAAACTTTTGTCCGCTACTGTATGTTATAGATATACGTTAAGTAAACGTTCAAATACTTCATTATGATTATTTTTAATGTGTTTTATATATGAGAATACAATATGCCTTCAAACTAGTGGGTTACCAAGTCATTTAAACGAAAAAATGATTTCATAAGTTGTGTTCACAAAAAATTAAAGTTGCAAAATTCTGAGGTCGTAGACAAATTTTGATACCAGATTTGAAATCAGCGTGAAAAAATCTACTGGAAATGACATATAGCATGATAAGAAAAAATTTTTTCCGTGCGTAGTATTGGAAAAACCACAATTTTCTTGAAATTGTGCACGCTTAACGAATTTTCTCAATGTTAAAAAACGTTCGTACCACAATTTTCATAATTATCCCATATTCTGCAAAGTTTCAGCTTTCATTTAAAAAAAATTCATAGTTCTATCTCATTTCTATCAAAAGTTCTTTGATTTTGACACAGAATTCATCGGTTTTACCCATTGTTCGGCGCAACCGCGCATTCACCTCGCGCGTCATCGTTTTTGTGAGACAGTATACACATCTGCTGCTATCTGCAGGTGAAACCTTTTTAGTTTTATTGTACACATGTGTACCAATAACGTTGTATAAATTTTATTGTGGCGATCGTTGGCGTTCGGTTTATAACTGTATTTGAATAGAAAAAAAGCTTGAAAATTACTCTTTGTTTCATCAATGTTTATAGGTGCTATATACAACAAAAGCATATCAAATCCATGCTTATTATTTTCGTCTTGAAACACGCTTTCAGCTAAGTACATGCAAAACATCCTTACTCGTACGTGTATTAAGTTATAACGTACTAAATGAGACGATATTCTAAAAAATTCAGGAGAAGATAAGCTCATGAATTTTTATTGAACTTCAGCATTTAATTGTAGGATATAGATATGGAATTTTGGAAAATGAAATGTAGAAAATGATGCCTCATTTATCTACTGACAAGTTAATAATACAATTTTACATGTTTCGTTTAGTCAGAAAAATGACTTTTGTCCGCGTTTTTCGTGTTTCAACCCACAGTGCGATCGCGCGCCACGAGTTCCGTCGCGAACGGGAAACGGACAACGAAAACATTTCAACGGAAGTTTGGGTGACGCTCGAGCTTCACAGTCGATGGAAGAAAAGATCTTTTCGGTGGTTCGAGGACACCGATGAATCATGACCTCTATTTTCCCTCGCGAATCATCAGCGTCGCGTCGGAAATTCATGAGGGGG
The DNA here is from genome assembly GCF_051020765.1 of Lasioglossum baleicum. Lineage (NCBI taxonomy): Eukaryota > Metazoa > Arthropoda > Insecta > Hymenoptera > Halictidae > Lasioglossum > Lasioglossum baleicum. Next base: position 3,962,344 of record NC_134946.1, on the reverse strand, counting down.
TGGGTTTGCGCGTTACTTTGGTCGCAGCGTTCATTATCAGGCAATCACGACCGGGTCACCGGGGGATAGGAACTTATTTACGTGCACAGGAAGTTATATGCATGTATTATATATATATACGTATCGATTTTAACCGTTTTGTCATCGAGACATTTAGCCGCGGACGACTTGACGCTCCTCGAACTAGGCCGTCCGCGACACCTGCTTCCGAATTTTGCGATTCACGCGGTCCTCCGGCGAAAGGACACGGCTGTCATCGCGGTATTTTTAGCGGCCGGCTTCCCATTAGAAATGCTCGATTCCCCGGCAAAGAACGGATTCTTGCAAACAATCCAGGTGTGGAGAATCGATTCGCAAGATCGAACTATGGGTAACACAAGGTGAGATCAGAGAATACTTCAAGGTCACGTTGTTAATATCTCTGGATGCGTTTTAATGTCAACTAGAATATGCAACGAAAAAATATACAACCCTAGTAGCACAACAATATTTGATAAATATCGCTCCAAATGTTCCTCAGGAACTGTCCCATTCAAGAAACTCGAACATTTTTGGGACACTTTCATGAATATGTACCTTATACGTTTGTATTGTAAACATATTAAAACAATTACCTTTCTTTGTTCCGATTAACCCGGTTTAAAGCGTATCAAGGCATAGAACCGATTAAATCTGTTATCCGTTTTCGGGTCACGATTAATTACACGATTAAAGATAGCTCTCCTGGAAATGAGTGTTCCGCAGACCGGAACATTTGTAGTCACCAATGTCCAAAAAAATTATTTTCTCCTTTTTAGTGCATTTTTAGATATATCGTTGTGCATAAAGACGTTCTAATCGCTGTAACTGTAAAAGAAAAGGTACGGCAAGGGGTTAAGCAAAAGAGACTTGTTTACCAACTTTGAAAACTCTCAGGATATGCTTTTAGATTCGTTATATTATATCACGTAGTAACTGAAAAAATTTGTAAACAAACTTGTGAATTTTTGTACAATCACAGCATATGAAGAAGAATACGGCAGAAGATGTTATTAACAATAAATCTGCCACCGTCAGTCAAATGACCGGTTTCATATTCTCCATTTTATGATTATTGAAATTATGAAGTTGCATACATGGAAATTGATTGGATAAATTTTTTCGTCCAAGCACATATCGTATTAAAAATTGCGCGAGATCTAAATAAATAGAGCCTTGTCATTGTTATCAGCTGAAATATTTTAATCGCTTTTAGAGAGATCGGTAGGTTTAGTGTTAAAGTATCTTTTCGAAGAAGAGGACGGGAATTATATCATCTTGCTAATAAACTAAAATTAAGCAGTACATAAATTCATGCATTAAACAAAGAAACGTTGAAGTGGTCGTTAATCGACCGTAGTTGATGGGACTATAAATTAAGTTAGTTAAAACAGGAGAAGCAGTTCGCAGGAATTTTTCCCGGCGAAATATACAACCCTAGTAGCACAACAATATTTGATAAATATCGCTCCAAATGTTCCTCAGGAACTGTCCCATTCAAGAAACTCGAACATTTTTGGGACACTTTCATGAATATGTACCTTATACGTTTGTATTGTAAACATATTAAAACAATTACCTTTCTTTGTTCCGATTAACCCGGTTTAAAGCGTATCAAGGCATAGAACCGATTAAATCTGTTATCCGTTTTCGGGTCACGATTAATTACACGATTAAAGATAGCTCTCCTGGAAATGAGTGTTCCGCAGACCGGACCTGCTGCACTGCCAGAAAGATTAGTGCTCGAGTTCAGACTGGTGGAACTGTACAAATGTACCGACAATATGTGTATGCGTACATTATATTTAACAGTTTTCAAAAGTGTATAAGTAAGAGACAAGTTTTTATATATAGTCATAGTTCAAATTACGATTTTAGTTGTTGGACATTTATTGTCCAAGTTCATTATCTCGTGTTCTAAAACCTGATTTCGTAGAAAGCATTGTGTCTGAATTGTCGTGTCGTGTTCCCTCTTAATTTTAATCCACACTGAGCCACTACGTCGACTCGACGTTGTACATACAGGAGATTAACTCAAAATTGAATTAAGGTGTATCACTTAAACGAGAGAAACTCTCTCTCTCTCTCTCTCTCTCTCTCTCTCTCTCTCTCTCTCTTCTACTTTTACAGCTACTGGCCAATGGATCAAAACCACTGGACATTTTTTAATAATGTTAAATGGCCCAGGCATACCTTACTAACAAAATTCATTACTTATGAAAAAGTGATGCATACATGCAACATTTTGCTTCGATTATAATCCGTAGAAAATTGTATGGCACTTTGCAGACTTTAATTCACTTATTATTAGACTGCGGACGTTTATGCAAAGACACAGGAGCCAAATAAAAATTTGTATTGAGTTTAATTTCTCTTATTAAACCGAAAAAATAATTTACTGATGTCCTTAAATCTTTTTAACATGTCCACTGCTGTAAACTGTACGTACTCATTTTTGTCATGAATGCATAAAATCCGCAATCTACTTATTATTTACAATTACGTTTAGAGTTAAAGAATTATTAAGTTTTCTGTGTGACAATATTTTGCCGCATATCTTGTAAACGAATACGCTGCAATTAGAAGAACACTTCCGACCGTTGGGGACGATACGGAACAACAGCATAATGATTCCTATGACATGATACCTAGAATCATTTTGTTCCTGATGAAGTATAATTGCGTAATGTACGGTACACAGTTACAGACACTCTGAGAACATCTCTCATACTGCTTTTCAACATGGTGGAAAGATCGATGCACGGAGCCGTTCGCTTCACACGTCATTAGTGTGCGCAACTTTTTGACCTAGAAAGCTGTGGTATGACTAATTACCTGAAATGTTCGTCTATTCTGAATTTCTGTGATCATTTTCTGTTCCCTGAATCCCCAAAGAAAATAAGAACTTGACGGTTCAATAATGTTTGAAACACATAAAAGACATGTCAAGGAAGTAAGAACTGTTTCAGCATAACTAGATAGCGGACCTTTATGCATTTATAACAAAAATTAGTAGGCGCAATTTAAAACAGTGAAAATTAGAAGTATTTAAAAATTATGTTATATTATTTTCAACCTTTTACCCATATTGACAAAGAAAATAAATTTCTATTTCATTCCAGTTTGTTATAATTCAGGTAAAACATTCTTATTTTCGATAAAGATCCGCTGTCTAGTTATTACTTATATTGCTGTTCATTATCAGTGCATTAATATATTACATAGTAAGTTTTCACTAACATATCATAAGTAAACTATTAGCCTAAGTTTCGCCAAAGTAAATATTGTATACATTTTTTATACGGTGCTTCATTTATTATGAAATCGATTCCGAAGCTACGACCGTAAAACGTGTCATTAAATATAATTTGATGTTACCCTCTATAATTCGTTGTTTCTACCTATCGCGAACGCTAATGCTAGCTTTGCGTGACCATAATGCTGGAAAAATTCCTTTTCGAAAAACAATATTAGTAACGGTGTTTTTGCAATATTTTGTAATAAGTTACTATTGAAATTAATAAATAAATTCATTATTTTATTCATTATAATTCATTATAATTTAATTTTGCTTCTATCTGTAGCTTATGGACCAAAAGAGTGATTACTAGACTGCGGATGTTTATGCAATTATCACTTCGGATAAACTTTACTTTACCGGACTCAAAATTTGTGCCTTTCTCCTATAAATTATGATATATGTACCCGGGGTGGCTGTACATTGAAGTTTTGATCCTGTAGGATCAACGGTTCAGGAGTTATGCTTGCTTAAAGTTGAACAATCTGCAGTGTTTTTGACAAGTAATGGCGCCGTCATATTGGTTTGTAGTGGCGACCGCGAGCCGCTTACCGAGCAGAATCGCCGGTCCTTGCCGCCCCTCCCCCGACCTAATCGCCAACCAACTCGGTAAGCGGCGCGCGACCGTCACTACAAACCAATATGGCGGCGCTCTTTTCTGTCAAAAACACTGCAGATTGCTCAACTTTAAGCAAGCATAACTCATGTACCATTGATCGTACACGATCGAAACTTCGATCTGCAGCCGCCCCGGGTACAAATTTACTGGATTACATACCAAATACATAATAATTTATAGGAGAAAGGCACAAGTTTTGAGTCCGGTAAAGTTAAGAGCAGCCCACCAAGTTTTGTAGACGAATTTTAATAAAGTGAAATAAAATAGGATCTTAATTTCCGTGGTAGTGTAGCCTTTATAGATCTGAAATAAGTTAAAATCGTACTAAATTCTGTCGTATTTTATATATATATATATATAATTGCATAAAGATCCGCAGTCTAGTGATTACACTTTTTCATAATTTTCAATTTTCATCCGGAATATAAATTTAAATAGGAAAGCAATAAACGGGATAAACTTATAGGACGACCTAACATATACGAAACGTTATCATTTGGGATCTCTCTTTGTGTGGGGGTAAACTTCGAATTGTATTGCAATTATGCGTCGGTTAGTCCGTTACATAATCGCCCGAGATATCATTTCTAACAACTCGACTGGGGCTTGTGGGTAATGAGAAACGCATAAATCATGCGGGTCTAAAAGGTCTAATCAATCGAATTTGCAGAATTAATGTCGGGACATTGGCTGCGCTGCGTTGCACCCAATCCTATCAGCGTACACAAATTACTCATTCATTGTTCTGCTCTTAATTAATTGCGAATTTACGGATAAAAGTGACGCATTTCCTAATATCATCATTGAACGCTAATTTTATAGATTTCTGTCGAAAATGAACTGAAACAGAAAATATTAATTGTATTATTGAAATTATTCCGAAAGGAAATATACGTGATTTTCATTTCAATTATTATTAATAAATCTAACAGTTTTATATAAATCTTCTAGTTTAGTATAAATTTCAGTTCAATACCAGTTCATACGGATATTTCAAATATCAATTTAGAATTCACTTAATACTATTATAAAATATTATTCCATAAATACTATTCAACACTTGTTACAATGTTTCAGAACGTTTTTTATATAAATTAAGAAACAATCTGCACCTGTTATGTAAAAACGTTTACTTTTAAATTTCATTAATTCTATTCACCCCGAAAATTTTAATCTCAGTAATCCTTTTATGTCTGTTCCCAATTGGAACTTATAATTTGAGAACCTTTTTAAAAATGTACCCGATTTAATAAATTCCAACGCAGCTGTTGAAAAAGTTCTGAAACTTTTTCGAGCCCTGTCCGTCAGCGTTTCCCGGTGCCATAAATTGTGGGATGTCGGCACGGGTCGATCAAAGCGGGATAAGTTATGCTTGCTAGATGGGCACAACGAAATTTCCGGCAGTGTCGTATAAAAATAGAAGGAATCGATGGTCGGGGAACAATTAATGCACGAAGAGTTGTGGTTTGCAGTGTCGGCGGAAAAAGGAAACAGGAAAAAGGAGAGTCGAATGTGGACAATTATCATAGTAGGTCGACGAAGGTGACCCGCAAAGCTTTAAGGTGGCCCGGGAGGGGTGCATGTCAGAATTATAGTCCACCGACACGCCATCTTAAAGCGTATTCCACGGTGAACCGACTTCGTTAACGCCGTGCTCGTCGTTACTTAACGAGGTATCGCTCGCTAATAAATTACTTATACAAGCGGACGAGTCCCCTGCGCCGAGCGGAACGGAGCGAAACGAGCCGAGCTGGGCCGAGTCGGGCTCGTACCACACCGCGGCAATTACCGCTCGTTCGGATTTCCTCCCACTGTGATTCCTTCGCTCTCTCCCTAACAAATCAACCGCTGCTTGTTTCAATGTTAACACTGCGTCAGCCTTATCCAAATGATATCGAAATCTCTGCCGCATTTTAATTACCGGTCCTTTCCTCCCTCGGTCTTCCAATGGCAACACACGACAGACTTTTAACCCTTTGCCGTACTTCAACGAGCCAGACTCTTGATTAAGGTTCTTAACAAAGTCTAACAAATATGATTGTTACGCGTTTCATTTTAGGATGAAATAAAATTTGCTTCGTTTGTAATCAATATTTTAGCATTAGAATATACGTAGCCATACAAAAAATATACATTTCCTTTTCACTTCTACGACATTTTTACCACACTCATATCAGCTTGCCGAGCTTGTCGTTGTTATGCGTCAAATATTGTGATCGAATTTTAAACCATTTCCCGATGAGCTAGAGACTTGAAACTTTAAACATACAGTGGGTGTAGAAAGTATTCGTACACTGATAAATTTCAAACAAAACTGTGAAATTGTTGTTTATTAACTATTTTTTCTGTAAACAATGAATACGTACATATTCTGAGATGTCTATAGAATAGATACAATGGAAAAAAAAATTAATTTCTTGATTAACTTGCGAATGTAATAAGGAAAAACAAAAAATCGACTGAAATACACCAGCAAATAGTATTCGTACAGTCTCTAACTGTTTACAATTTGAGAAAAAAAACGTAGTGTAAATTAATGTGACATTAAAAAATTGTTAACTAGTATTTGGTTGGATAGCTCAGAACTGGATGACAAATTTTAATATTAACCGTTACACCTCGTCGCGCGACACTCGATAGTACGTGATCGCGTTCAGCGATCCCCACTCCGCGCACCAGCGCTCCCTACTCCACTACGCGTTTCCACTCCGACTCATCCCCACTCCACTGACCCATTTCGCACCGAAAAAGCTCAGTCAGTATGGTGTTCCGTTTATCCAGTTCTATTTCGAATAATTTCGGACTCCATCAAGAGACGTCGTCTCTCGGAGTCATCCCCTCATTCTATTTCGCGTATTTCCATATCTTGCGTTTCTATATCTTACTATTTCATACCAGTATTACTACATCTTGCGTTCCATTTAAAAAAAGACTAAAAAGTATAATAGAATATAAAAAAATATATAAAAGAAACTTTTTAAGAAGCACGCTTATATTAAAATGCACTAAAAAGGGGAAAATAATTTTTTTAGACATTAGTGATTATAAATAAAAGCGTGGAGCGCCCACGAAGATTACGTCAATATAGTTTAGCGCTCCAAGCTTTTATTTGTAGTCACCAATGTCCAAAAAAATTATTTTCTCCTTTTTAGTGCATTTTTAGATATATCGTTGTGCATAAAGACGTTCTAATCGCTGTAACTGTAAAAGAAAAGGTACGGCAAGGGGTTAAGCAAAAGAGACTTGTTTACCAACTTTGAAAAATCTCAGGATATGCTTTTAGATTCGTTATATTATATCACGTAGTAACTGAAAAAATTTGTAAACAAACTTGTGAATTTTTGTACAATCACAGCATGTGAAGAAGAATACGGCAGAAGATGTTATTAACAATAAATCTGCCACCGTCAGTCAAATGACCGGTTTCATATTCTCCATTTTATGATTATTGAAATTATGAAGTTGCATACATGGAAATTGATTCGGTAAATTTTTTCGTCCAAGCACATATCGTATTAAAAATTGCGCGAGATCTAAATAAGTAGAGCCTTGTCATTGTTATCAGCTGAAATATTTTAATCGCTTTTAGAGAGATCGGTAGGTTTAGTGTTAAAGTATCTTTTCGAAGAAGAGGACGGGAATTATATCATCTCGCTAATAAACTAACATTAAGCAGTACATAAATTCATGCATTAAACAAAGAAACGTTGAAGTGGTCGTTAATCGACCGTAGTTGATGGGACTATAAATTAAGTTAGTTAAAACAGGAGAAGCAGTTCGCAGGAATTTTTCCCGGCGAAAATATCGACCGCAGTAGAAAAAAATCTTTTCGGAGGAATCATAATCGCGGGAAGTGCTATTCGTGATACATTGGTCGCACGATACTCAATGGAGTGCTCGACCAACAAGAGATAAACCCTCGAGGGCTCTTCAACCGCCCCGCACGATGAAGAGCCTATGAACGCTCGATGTCAAGAATACACTATCTATATGTATGTGCTAGCACCGACTATAGAACTCTTAAACTGTTGCATCGGTCCCGGGTTCATGTGCACCATTTTTTTCATCTACTTTACAGTTGAAACCTGCGCTCCATCCACCGCATACTTTACAATTATTGGCCACTGAGCGACCACAAAGCAAACAGACAGGTCACTTTAATTAGTCAGATTTAAATTAATATGCAACTCGAACGATGCTTACGAAACTGATACGTTTTTTGTTCGGATTGACCTGTTGGATAAACTATGATAAAATATTGATAAAATGGAATTTCATTTCAGTTTAAAGGAAATTAATAAATTAATAACATAGATCGTAGATCCTGTTCGACATCTTCATCACAAGTCTGACTCGTAATTCAAGGGGTTAAAGATGCATATGTTAATTGAGGGGTTAAGGATGCAGATGTGACTTAAAGTCGAACACATGATATTCATATGTATAATTGCCAGAATACAAAATGTACAATATATGATATATCCAACAAAAACAACAAGTAGTAGTTCACTGTATCATTTCAGAATTTAGTCATCCATCTTACAAACTAGAAATTGTTTTGAATTGTAATATTGGTTAGAGAAATAGACTGCGGATCTTCACGCAAAATAAAAAATGTTCGCATTGATTGCAGAACACAGGAGCCAGATAAAAATTGTATTCTTCTTTTAATTATTCTATTAAACTGAAACTAATACCTTGATGTCCTCGAATATTTTTAACATGTCCACTGGTTTAAATTGTACGTGTACATTTTTGTCGTAAACGCATAAAGCCTAGTTCTAAATTATACGTTTTCGGAGTCACTGTATATGTAACAGATTTTGCTTCGGCATACAGATAATAATTTGAACAAGTCCATATTTTTGCCACAGGTATTAATGCGCAATTTCATGGCTGCTAATCTTATCAAAGCAACAAATAAGTTACGGGCAGTGTTTCCATTATTTCGTCAAATTGGACGGTTATCAGCGAGCACGATTCCGCCATCTAAAAATAACGAGCGTCGCACGCAAATAGCCTGCGCATGAATTGCAGCATAATAACGCTTTGCTATTTATGCGCCGTCGAACTAGGCCGAACCGTTCGTTCGAGCCATTTCTATTAAATGGACTCTTTTACTTGCGGGGAAACGGGGACTGCTCATTGTGCGCGGCGCAATCTGCTTAAAAATTCGCGCGAACGACACCGTGCGGGACGGCCCCGTAACTTCTCTGCGTTGTCGCCGGCGAAAGACAGTCGATTATAGCCGCCGGAGAACAATGCAAAATCAATTCCCTTTGTTCGGCCGACAAACAATACATATTCCCAGCCAATTCCGTGTCAATTGTAACAAAATGTATGGAGCAACCCGTGAAAGGGTCTTGCAGCGCACCAGACGCGGGGTATAAGACAGACAAATCGAAATTTTCATGTCGCGACTCCGCGAGGCCGGTCTGCCCTGCAATTACCGACAAACTATGCAAGACCGCCATACTCTCTCTCTCTCTCTCTCTCTCTCTCTCTCTCTCTCTCTCTCTCTCTCTCTCTCTCTCTCTCTCTCTCTCTCTGGCGATTTACAAGGATGTACCAGTTTGTCATGCAAAATTAAGAAATTAATGTTCCAGTCCAGTTTACGATTCTTTAAATCGAAAGACTATTCTTAAATTGAAATTTGGGTAAACTTTACTTTACCGGACTCAAAATTTCTGCCTTTCTCAAAGCAAAAATGATGATGTATTTGGTATGTAATCCAGTAGATAAAACATTCAGTTCAACTTCAAAAGTAATAAATATTTCGAAATTTAACATAGGGTACATGCGTGTCTAAATTTTTTTTAATTTAATGGAACTGTGAATGTATATGTCACGAAGGAAGATATTGCATTTTCTAACGTTCGAAGTATGTTAAACATTTTTCCAAATTGCACACTACACTGTCTGATGTTTCAAAAATAATAGTCAGCCAAGAATGCTTCATATTAGAATAAACTAGAATTCATTTAAGTCTGACTAAAGTTTAGGCTGATCTTTACTTTACCGGACACAAAATTTGTGCCTTTCTCCTATAAATTATGATGTATTTGGTATGTAATCCAATAGATTTGTATTCGGGGCTGCTGCAGATCGAAGTTTCGATTCTGTACGATCAATGGTTCAGGAGTTATGCGTGCTTAAAGTTGAGCAATCTGCAGTGTTTTTGACAGAAAAGAGCGCCGCCATATTGGTTTGTAGTGACGGTCGCGCGCCGCTTACCGAGTTGGTTGGTGATTAGGTCGGGGAAAGGGCGGCAAGAACCAGCGGTTCTGCTCGGTAAGCGGCTCGCGGTCGTCACTACAAACCAATATGTCGGCGCCCTTACCTGTCAAAAACACTGCAAATTGCTCAACTTTAAGCAAGCATAACTCGTGACCCCTTGATCCTACAGGATCGAAACTTCGATCTGCAGAAGCCCCGGGTACAAATCTACTAGATTACATACCAAATACATGATAATTTATAGGAGAAACGCACAAATTTTGAGTCCGGTAAAGTATAGATCAGCCTAAACTTTAGTTAGACTTAAATGAATTCTAGTGTATTTTAATATGAAGCATTCTTGGCTGACTATTATTTTTGAAATATCAGACAGTGTTGTGTGCAATTTGGAAAAATGTTTAATATACTTCGAAAGTTAGAAAATGCAATATCTCCCTTCGTGACATATACATTCACAGTTCCATTAAATTTTAAAAAATTTAGAGACAAGTACCGTATGTTAAATTTTGAAATATTTATTACTTTATTAAAATTCGTCTACAAAACTTGGTGGGCTGCTCTTAACTTTACCGGACTCAAAACTTGTGCCTTTCTCCTATAAATTATTATGTATTTGGTATGTAATCCAGTAAATTTGTACCCGGGGCGGCTGCAGATCGAAGCTTCGATCGTGTACGATCAATGGTACATGAGTTATGCTTGCTTAAAGTTGAGCAATCTGCAGTGTTTTTGACAGAAAAGAGCGCCGCCATATTGGTTTGTAGTGACGGTCGCGCGCCGCTTACCGAGTTGGTTGGTGATTAGGTCGGGGAAAGGGCGGCAAGAACCAGCGGTTCTGCTCGGTAAGCGGCTCGCGGTCGTCACTACAAACCAATATGTCGGCGCCCTTACCTGTCAAAAACACTGCAAATTGCTCAACTTTAAGCAAGCATAACTCGTGACCCCTTGATCCTACAGGATCGAAACTTCGATCTGCAGAAGCCCCGGGTACAAATCTACTAGATTACATACCAAATACATGATAATTTATAGGAGAAACGCACAAATTTTGAGTCCGGTAAAGTAAAGATCAGCCTAAACTTTAGTTAGACTTAAATGAATTCTAGTGTATTTTAATATGAAGCATTCTTGGCTGACTATTATTTTTGAAATATCAGACAGTGTAGTGTGCAATTTGGAAAAATGTTTAATATACTTCGAAAGTTAGAAAATGCAATATCTTCCTTCGTGACATATACATTCACAGTTCCATTAAATTTTAAAAAATTTAGAGACAAGTACCGTATGTTAAATTTTGAAATATTTATTACTTTTGAAGTTGAACTGAATTTTTTTGTAAAATTAAAATAGCAAAATTCCAGAAAGTGAAAGAAAACTATTTTATTAATTCGTAAATATTTGTTATTCTTACTGTTACGTACAAAATTACCCGTGTATACGCTCTGGTGATAGAAGCCAAGAAAGTAGAGCGTATGTACGTATACACTAATGATGCAAATGGGCTAAATTGTCACGGAATTTAATATCGCCTTCTATTATCTTCTTTATGCGTACCAAGATCGTAAAAATGTCCTGCATCAATGTCGAAATGCTAAAATAGAAAAAGACAAGGATACAAATCACGTCAGATATCCAAAAAGTATAGTGACGTCTCGATATGTGTGAGAAAGTTGTGCACGATATCCGCACGTCTGATAAATTGATTATTACGCCATAATTATATCACTACTAAAATGAAAATGTTCTAATTGCAGAAAGCAGGGATTATATAAAAATTTGTTTATTCTTTCAATTGACAAAGACTGCAAATAATTTAAAGAATAATTGATTCCCCCGATAATTTTAATAAATTGTTGCTCATATAAATATTTACTTCTTCTAATAATAGTTTTTTACTAAATTGAAAATAATTATTAATTCACTGCGGATAAGATTAATAAAATTCCCCACTTTTTTTCTGGCTATTTTCGAGCGAGTATCGTGTTAAAGGTATCAAGTATGCAAACGTGTTAACCTTTTTCGCGGATTCCTCACGACTTCTTCAACGGAAATCCGGAAGACATCAAAGGAACATCTCCTGCTCGTAACAGCCATTAGGCTGATTAATTCAGTGTTTGCAACAGAAGGAGAAAGCACTCGAGCTTGATTGCCAATCGTTGTAAAGTGTGAAGCGGTTTAGGAATCGCGTACAAACGGTCGTCAAACAATTCCGGCCGTGATAAGGCAAACATATCTACGACGATGGTGGCAGAATGATGAATAACTGCATTCCTCTGATTCCCTTTAGAGCTTAACACGAATAACTCAAACGTAGAACACGCATGAATTTTTTCCATCAAAATTGTACACCATGACTATAAATTCAATTTTGCAAGATTTGCAATATTTTACCATAAACAACTTCATTATTTTTCAACTTATCTGCATAAATTGTACGAATTGATTGTTGTTCTAAGTATTTAAAATAAAAATTAACTTACAGGCACTTTTTTAAAATTAATTTTTAACCTTTAATTTTAAGCATCTGAAAATTGTAATATTTAAATCGCCATCGCTTACCGTGGATCAAAACACTATAAAATTCTCAAAAACTTGTTGATATTTAAATTGTGATAATTTCGTGAGAATAAATAAATACAACTATAAGCTTTCACGCATTTAGAAGCTTAAAGCCCCCACTTCCAGAAAGTAGTGCTCATTTTCCTCCGAGGACATTTTCACACGTTGTAGCAGGTGGGAAACGGAATACCTAATTTTCCCTAAAAAATGCTGCAAATTCAACCGTCTCCAAAATTTGCAAAAATTTTTCTGTCGAGCTCAAATTATTTTCTTCATTTCATTCGTTCTTCAAAAGAGTTTAAACTAATTTCAACAAAAGTGTTTGATTACTCCGCGAAGTCTAATCGGAGATTGAAACGAGAAATTTAGGGATTTCGATTGGTCGATTAGCTGCCACAGATGGAAAACAATGGACGGTCTCTCTACAACAAATCGAACGCTGGACGATCTGACCCAATTAGACCAGCAATTCGAAAAATTGACCGCGCCGTTCCGCACTGTGCCGAAAATCGTCTAAATCCTGATCCAAATTAACGTTTCCAATTCCAAAATAAAGAGTAAATAAACTGAATTATATAATAATGTTCAATTGAACGCGGCACCTGCGCACCACTTCGCATCGTTTCCATTAAACCGTGGAAAATCTTCGTTCACTAGATACTATGTTATCTTAATTAGAAGGACAATCTGATAACACTAATTTTCTCATTTACGACTACCTGCCTGTGTGTATGTGCAAGTGGCATGGCTCTCGAGGAGCAGAGTTGGGCAAAATGTAATTTCAATTACAGTTACAATTACTTGCCAATTACTGTAATTTGGAATTGCAGAAATACAATTACAATTACATGTAATTGTAATTGGAATTGCAATTACTTGACGAATCACTGTAATTGTAATTGTGGTCCGCAATTACAATTACTGGTTGAGCGAAAGTAATTGCAATTCAAATTCCAATTACATGTAATTGTAACTGTAATTGTTAGTAGCAGTTACAAGACTTACAAGTAATTGTAGCTGGTAGCTGCAATTCCTTTCCAAACTCCAAACGTGAACATTCACACGCGACGCGCGAGCGTCGTCTGTTTGGAGTTTGGAAAGGAATTGCAGCTACCAGCCACAATTACTTGTAACTGCTACTAACAATTACAGTTACAATTACATGTCATTGGAATTGGAATTGCAGAAATACAATTACAATTACATGTAATTGGAATTGGAATTGCAATTACTTGACGAATCACTGTAATTGTAATTGTGGTCCGCAATTACAATTACTGGTTGAGCGAAAGTAATTGCAATTCAAATTCCAATTACATGTAATTGTAACTGTAATTGTTAGTAGCAGTTACAAGACTTACAAGTAATTGTAGCTGGTAGCTGCAATTCCTTTCCAAACTCCAAACGTGAACATTCACACGCGACGCGCGAGCGTCGTCTGTTTGGAGTTTGGAAAGGAATTGCAGCTACCAGCCACAATTACTTGTAACTGCTACTAACAATTACAGTTACAATTACATGTCATTGGAATTGGAATTGCAGAAATACAATTACAATTACACGTAATTGTAATTGGAATTGCAATTACTTTCGCTGAACCAGTAATTGTAATTGTGGTCTGCAATTACAATTACTGGTTGAGCGAAAGTAATTGCAATTACAATTACAGTTACATGTAATTGTAATTGAAAATGTAATTAATTACTCATGTAATTAATTCCTGCCCAACTCTGTCGAGGAGCCGTAATGGAATCTAATCACGTGATATCGTAGATACGTTGCACTTATTCAAGATTTCTATGCTGAGTTCAACGTGCAACGAGAACCACTTCAATTGCTGCGTAATGATTTCAAGAGAAAATGTTTCCGACAAGTTCTGGATGATTTCCAAGAGAGCGTAATTCGACGTAATTGGCTCTTCCGTAAGTGACAGCGAAGTGGATTAATTTTCTTATCTAATTTGCTTATTTACGGAAATTGGAACAACGAATTCAGCGACCTATAATATGATCACCTTGAGTTGACCTTGAAAATATCTTTGAAAAACTCAAGGTCAGGTTATTTTCGACTGACCTAGTATATTTATGTGCATCACAAAACACAGATGAGAGAAAAAAAAATGCCATATTTCCGCGATAGTAAAAATAAAATTGACGATAATAATGCGAACACTCTTTATAATTAGTGATATCTTGCAGCCATCCTGCCTGATTTTTGAAATTGAATTCGAAGAGGACAAAACAGGAAATTGCAGTGGGAAAAACGATAATATGGAGACAACAGATTATAGACACTATATTCGCCACTAGATGTTGCTTCTAATAAATAATAACGAAGTGATTAACGGAGAACGATTTATATTTTCGATATTTTAGACGTTTGATATTTCTGTCGCGGAATGTGGCAATAAATCGTTAAACGATAATAATGAAAGTTCCCTTTGGTTCTAAGCCAGCAGGTTTAACCAATCGTCTCTCTCTCCGACGGGGGCTTACCTTGGGCTTTATCTAAACGAGAATCACGTCAGGGATTCATTAAATGCTCGTCGCTATTCATGAATCGCGAGTATTTATCGTGTTCCTGCCACGTACCACGTGGTTTTACACGCCAGTTAATTCGTCCAACTCGGCCGGATTTTCGCGTCGACTTTCTACAATCGAATAAATGCCAAACAATATTACAACGTTTTAATAATATTTCAATCAATCTTTTCCTAACCTTACTGGTTGTTTCTGGTGGCAATTTGTTTATACGGTGATTTTATCCCGCCAAGGACAACTGCTGTGTATCATACTAACTCTAACGGGTGTTTCTAAATTTATTAAGCCCATGTTGAATCTTACAATGTTAACATTTAAAATCTAATCACAAAATATTATTTATCTCATCAAATAATTTTACCCGTAATTAGTCTAATCACATTAACATCTTTAATCGGTCTATAAGAGCTTACTTTTTTTTGTATTTGCAATAAATATAATGTTAAGTTCCTATATAAAAATTCACAAGAATTTGTAACAATAGTTCACAATGTTACATAAAATTTGACATTGTTAATAAAACTTTCGTCCATGCTGACGTCCCCTAAGGTTCGATTCGCGAATGCTGTATAATTTTCTTGGATATGCATTCGCCGGGTCAGGATTAATTTTACCCGTAATTAGTCTAATCACATTAACATCTTTAATCGGTCTATAAGAGCTTACTTTTTTTTATATTTGCAATAAATATAATGTTAAGTCCCTATATAAAAATTCACAAGAATTTGTAACAATAGTTCACAATGTTACATAAAATTTGACATTGTTAATAAAACTTTCGTCCATGCTGACGTCCCCTAAGGTTCGATTCGCGAAAGCTGTATAATTTTCTTGGATATGCATTCGCCGGGTCAGGATTAATTTTACCCGTAATTAGTCTAATCACATTAACATCTTTAATCGGTCTATAAGAGCTTACTTTTTTTTATATTTGCAATAAATATAATGTTAAGTTCCTATATAAAAATTCACAAGAATTTGTAACAATAGTTCACAATGTTACATAAAATTTGACATTGTTAATAAAACTTTCGTCCATGCTGACGTCCCCTAAGGTTCGATTCGCGAAAGCTGTATAATTTTCTTGGATATGCATTCGCCGGGTCAGGATTAATTTTACCCATAATTAGTCTAATCACATTAACATCTTTAATCGGTCTATAAGAGCTTACTTTTTTTTATATTTGCAATAAATATAATGTTAAGTTCCTATATAAAAATTCACAAGAATTTGTAACAATAGTTCACAATGTTACATAAAATTTGATATTGTCAATAAAACTTTCGTCCATGCTGACGTCCCCTAGGGTTCGATTCGCGAAAGCTGTATAATTTTCTTGGATATGCATTCGCCGGGTCAGGATTAATTTTACCCGTAATTAGTCTAATCACATTAACATCTTTAATCGGTCTATAAGAGCTTACTTTTTTTTATATTTGCAATAAATGTAATGTTAAGTTCCTATATAAAAATTCACAAGAATTTGTAACAATAGTTCACAATGTTACATAAAATTTGACATTGTTAATAAAACTTTCGTCCATGTTGACGTCCCCTAAGGTTCGATTCGCGAAAGCTGTATAATTTTCTTAGATATGCATTCGCCGGGTCAGGATTAATTTTACCCGTAATTAGTCTAATCACATTAACATCTTTAATCGGTCTACAAGAGCTTACTTTTTTTTATATTTGCAATAAATATAATGTTAAGTTCCTATATAAAAATTCACCAGAATTTGTAACAATAGTTCACAATGTTACATAAAATTTGACATTGTTAATAAAACTTTCGTCCATGCTGACGTCCCCTAAGGTTCGATTCGCGAAAGCTGTATAATTTTCTTGGATATGCATTCGCCGGGTAAAGGATTCAGGATTTAGGACAGATTCCAAGAACAAGATGAAGGGACGTACAATATCTGCAACATGCGATCCGCCTTACTTTCGCCAGGAATAAAAAATGGGCACACGCTTCCGGAAATGAATGGCGCGTTCGTCATGGCAACAGTAGCATCGAGCGCAAGCTGAAAGACATTTCCGTGGTAATTTCCGACCATGGCGTTCCGCATCGTCAAAACTTCGATAGTGGAGTTTATTATCAGAAAGGCCGTTCAATGTTGACTCCTCGAAAAGTAACGCGTGGGACGCGGAGAAAAGTCGGGACACTTATTAACCGATCGAGTCCCACGCAATAAAATAAGATGATTTTTACATGAATTTATTTATTACTAGCCTGCGAATTTTCTGCATTTATGACAAAAATAGATACGTGCAATTTAAAGCGGTAAACATATTAAAATGATTTAAGGACATCAGTGCATTAGTTTCAACTATACAGGGTGTCCCAAAATTCGTGAAAATCCCGAAAGGGGGTGGTTCCTGAGACCATTTCAAGCGATATTTTCCTTTGCAAAAATGTTATCCGCGGCTTTGTTTAGGAGTTATTAACGAAAAACACGGACCAATCAGAGCGCGACCTAGACGCGAGTTGCCACAGTCGGCCCGGCGCGCAAACTGTCTATTGGTCGACTGTGGCAACTCGCGTCTAGGTCGCGCTCTGATTGGTCCGTGTTGTTCGTTAATAACTCCTAAACAAAGCCGCGGATAACATTTTTGCAAAGGAAAATATCGCTTGAAATGGTCTCAGGAACCACCCCCTTTCGGGATTTTCACGAATTTTGGGACACCCTGTACAAGATAATTAGAAGAACAAATTTTCCAGGTGGCCCCTGTTTTTTGCAATTGATGTAGAAATTTTGTATTTTACATCAAGATCCGCAGTCTATTTATTACTTTTAATTATGCACGAGAAAGCGTATAAAAATGCTACTAAAAAATTTTTGACCCTTTTCGCGGGACAAAATAAATAAACGTTGGGGAAAAATGTAGAAGACTGCACAGTATTCTGTTGAAACATTACAATACCATAAAACAGAGTGTCTCAAAAATATTGTACCCTCTTGAAACGATTTCTTAGGTCATTCGAAGTAACTTTTTCCTTTACGAAAATTTTCTCTGCGGCTTTATTAAGGGGGCCGTCTCCTAGCAGATGACGGTCGCGCGTGAACACTCACACACCGCTAGAGTACACTCACACACCGCTAGACCACGTATACGTACGCGAGAATTGCTAGGATCAGGGAAATGCCTTCTGATTTCTCGATAATGCAAAGACGGGGGTTTTTATTAGTCAAAATCGCTAGATGAAAGATCAATCTAGTTCGCTGTTTGCTTCAAAAGTCGTTCTTTTACGTTTCCGAGCAATGATTTTGCAATATTCGGCTGCATGTTGCCCGTCGGAGAGGCTAGTACGCCGGCGTGACTGCAGCGCCATCTGACGGGCAACATGCAGCCGAATATTACAAAATCATTGCTCGGAAACGTAAAAGAACGACTTTTGAAGCAAACAGCGAACTAGATTGATCTTTCATCTAGCGATTTTGACTAATAAAAACCCCCGTCTTTGCATTATCGAGAAATCAGAAGGCATTTCCCTGATCCTAGCAATTCTCGCGTACGTATACGTGGTCTAGCGGTGTGTGAGTGTACTCTAGCGGTGTGTGAGTGTTCACGCGCGACCGTCATCTGCTAGGAGACGGCCCCCTGAAGGAATTCTTAACGAAAAACCACGAACCAATCAAAGCGCGGCCAGTGTCGCCAGATTAAGACTATGTCCCCACTCTACTTTTCCCTTCTATGATATTATTCCCCACGCTTCCGCCGCGGGCCGGTCACGTGACGCGTTTCGTCTCTGTCGCGCATGTGTTCGGTACTGACAGAGAGGGGATAACTTTTTCCCCTCAATTTCTGCTCCCTCCCCTCATCTGGCGACCCTACCACCGTGCGTCGTGCAGCAGCGGTGCTCAGCCGGCCGATTTATTGTGAAACCGCGGAGAAAAAGAAGTGCGATTTCGTTAGCATGATCGATCGACGTCGAAGTCGCTTGACCAGTACTTTGTTTTCGTAATGAATTATTTAAAGGGTTGCAGCACGTCACGCCGAAGAAATGAACGATATCCACGCTGAATAATGCATCAGGCGCGGGACTATTTTGATATTTATGCGGGTGATAAATGTAGGCGGTTTAAAGACAGGATATTATGCGATATGAAAATGAACGGAAACAAGACACTGTTTCGACGAGAAAAGGGAAAAGAAAAAACGGGATACAGGGGTACATTGGCGACCTGTATCAGCAAGGAAATATTGAATTTTCAACGTGCTTGTAAAATGTATTTTGTGCACGATTCGATTGACGATCAAAAGCCAAATAGTTTGAACAATTTCTATATTATGCTCTGTGGTTTCATAATTTTTATTCTTAATTGAAGACCTTGAAAATTGTGAAATCGCTGCGAATACGAGAAGAACTGATAAGCCGTCGTATACCTTCCGTGGAATCATGCAACTTTTGAATTAAACAATGTTTTATTAGACGCATAATTTAAAAGTTATTCGAGGTATGCGAGTTATGTAAATCACCCTGTATATCGCGTGTGTCTGAGTTTTCGTACGTTCGCTTAGTAGAATTAAAAAGAATAATAATGAGGGTAAGTAGTAGAAAGTGGGATAAATGAAGCGATACAGAGCTGTTGAATTCCGCTGACGCACAGTGCGACGAATGGCCTTTTTAGCTGGACAAAATTAACTTTCAAATAAGCAAAAACTAACTGTGCCAGTATTATCTAAAATAACCATGTATTAAAACCCTTGAATATTAAAACTTAAAATTCTTTTGTTGTATGTTTACAGAGCGTGTAAACTTCACCTAAAAGGCGTACGCCTAACCTATAAATGAATGGGCACATTGTCATACGCGCTAGAAATATGTTAAAATGTACGAAGGAGTATTTAAATTTCCTATGTATGATGGATATAGCATCTCAAAACATGTATTTTCACTTTAGTAATTCCAAATTATCGATAACATTCCTCTATTTTTGTAAATTGAGTGTCAAAGACGGTACTTATTTTTCCACAGAAACGCCCATGTTACTCCTCTTCGTCAATGAATTAGTATATGCCCCACGTCGCCCCACGCGATGATTTTTACATTATTATAAAGTAGAGATTCTCTAGTTTATTATAGTACCAAAATAAAATTACAATGAAGTTACGTCGTTTTACGTTTACGCTCGTGACAATCACAGCCCGGGCCGGGCCCGAACGCAGCCGATGCCGTCATCACTTAGCGGTTTGTTTAGTCTACTCGTTGAAACCTATGGATTGGTTTCGTTCATTGTATATGTAAGGAATATACAATGTAATGAATATACAATCGTCAGGTTTTCCTCCGAACTTTCTTCTTATGAAAATTGGTTTCTTCAGTTTCGAGCGATCAACGTGCAGTCTACATCTCCCTTGCGTTTTTCATATATCTTTCAGTTTCGTTATTTTTATTGTTGTTGTTGTTTTTTATTGATATTGTTATTATCACTGTGTTTGTTGTTAGTGTTTTATTTGTTACGTTATCACATCAAACGTGATACCTTTTTTCAAATTTTTAGATTAATTCACATTTGTTTATAAGTTATTGGTTCATAAGTTATTAGTTTCTAGCAACCGAACGCTCCTATTTAATACTTTCATTTTGATCTCTGTTATTTCTGTTGTTTTATTTATATTTTTATGTTATTATATTTTTAATTTTTTATTATATTAAAATAATAAACAATAATATGCAGCAGATTATTTATAGATTGAAACCGTATACTAAACCAAAGAATAATTCTTTCCCGTATGTCTGAATCTCCAAAAAGTAAATTAGTAAATTATATTAACATTCTTTTTGTCCATAATTAAAAATGACGTCTTCTTTGATAATATCTACTACTTGTTATCATTCTGTGCGTTACATAGATCCATTACTAACTTCGTTGTATATTATATTTAATTATAAATCACTTAAAATATATTGTTTAATTAACAAAAACCAACTAAATGTTGTAAAAAGTTAATAATTATTCATATTTTATACAACTGTAAACATATCAATTGATAAATATAGAAAAATAGGCGATTTTTTTTTTAGAATTTTGTCCAGCTAAAAAGGCCATTCGTCATACTGTGTGACGTGACGCGTTTTGTAAAATTATCCTCGTCGTTTTTTAGACATTACTGACTTTTTTGACAATGCTTTCAACGAAGCCCTTTCAATGCTTCTATAACCTGAAAGGTTCAGACCTTCTGTCCCCACTCTACTTTCCCCTTTTACGATGTGCACATTCTAAAAAGTATATAAAAAAACTTTTTAAAAACCACGCTTATATTAAAATGCACTAAAAAGGAGAAAATAATTTTTTCAGACATTAGTGGCTATAAATAAAAGCGTGGAACGCTACACTATACATATAGTTACTACGCATATAGTTTAGCGCTCCACGCTTTTATTTATATGTAATGACTAATGTCTAAAAAAATTATTTTCTCCTTTTTAGTGCATTTTAATATAACCGTGGTTTAATATAAGGCGTATTTTTAGTTTAGTTACATATAGTTACTATACATATAGTTTAGCGCTCCACGCTTTTATTTATATGTAATAACTAATGTCTAAAAAAATTATTTTCTCCTTTTTAGTGCATTTTAATATAACTGTGGTTTAATATAAGGCGTATTTTTAGTTTAGTTACATATAGTTACTATACATATAGTTTAGCGCTCCACGCTTTTATTTATATGTAATGACTAATGTCTAAAAAAATTATTTTCTCCTTTTTAGTGCATTTTAATATAACCGTGGTTTAATATAAGGCGTATTTTTAGTTTAGTTACATATAGTTACTATACATATAGTTTAGCGCTCCACGCTTTTATTTATATGTAATAACTAATGTCTAAAAAAATTATTTTCTCCTTTTTAGTGCATTTTAATATAACCGTGGTTTAATATAAGGCGTATTTTTAGTTTAGTTACATATAGTTACTATACATATAGTTTAGCGCTCCACGCTTTTATTTATATGTAATGACTAATGTCTAAAAAAATTATTTTCTCCTTTTTAGTGCATTTTAATATAACCGTGGTTTAATATAAGGCGTATTTTTAGTTTAGTTACATATAGTTACTATACATACAAGTTCAGCGCTCCACGCTACACTATACATACATATAGTTACTATACATATAGTTTAGCGCTCCACGCTTTTATTTATATGTAATAACTAATGTCTAAAAAAATTATTTTCTCTTTTTTAGTGCATTTTAATATAAGCGTGGTTTAATATAAGGCGTATTTTTGAAAAGTTACTTTTTTACTGTGTACTGAACAGTAAAATATTGAAGAACAAGAAAATTTCTATTTAATTCCTGTTGTTTGCAATAGCTTCAGAAAATGTTGATTCGACGTGTTTTGTATAATTTCGAGATGTGCAACCTGGTTTGAGTCTGAAGACAGTATGCTCTCGAATTTTATTAAATCGATGACGCACGTGTGACTTCATCCTTGACACGAAATCGACGAAATCACCGCAAGTTTGGTCGCCATTCCACCCAAAAATCTTATCTGCACGTTAGACACGCTTCGATATGGATGAAACTCTCGAGAACTAAAGGTCAACTGTGCAACTCTTGGTCGCGGCGCACCAGCTGCACGTAGCTGAAGTGTCACACACTTTAAAGAGTTTTCCGAATCGACAGTGCTATCGGCGGGCAAGTTCGAGCGTTCTGGACAGTTACGAGTCATTACAGTTTCCACATTCAAAGTGAGGAGTCTAACTACTAGGCGAATGTTTAGGCAATTTGCAATTTTTATAGACGAATATAGAAGAAAGTCGGATCAGATAAAATCATATTTTCCGTGGTAGTAGTCTTTTTAGAGCTGAAATAAATTAAAATCGTTCGAAATTCTGTCATATTTTATATCCTAGCATTTCTTGACAATTTTCAAGAGCCATAATTGCATAAAGATCCGCAATGTACTATAATTGCACACGTGAAAAATAATAACTAGACTGCGAATCTCTATGCAAAATAGAAAACGTTTGCATTGATTGCAAGACACTGGAGCCAAATAAAAATTTGATAAAACTAATACACTGGTGGCGTTAAATCTTTTAAATATGTCCGCTGTTTTAAATTGTACGTACCCCTTTTTGTCATAAACCCATAAAATCCGCAGTCTAATAATAACTCAAAATATGTTTATTCAATGCCAATCATAGAATAAGAAAATACAAAATGGAGTAACCTGTCCAGTGAAGCGAGCATTTGTAATGAACGAAAAAATAAGCGTGGGGAATATCGTTGTAGAAGGAGCAGCGAGATGACTACGTTCAGAAGTTTCGAATGTCAGATCAACAACGACAGCCGACTGGCACGAGCCTCGATAACAAAGGAATCGAAAATTTTCGTGCTGTCTGAATGACTGCGTCGGAGGTCTCTTTCGACCGACTAGCAAACATCTCGCGTGTCTTATTGTCCGTCGATTCAGCCGGTAAAACGCGGCAGAGGTGTTACATAGCCGGATACCTATGGGAATATCGATATAAAAGCCTCAGCTGTCTGCTGCCCGCCTTGCGACAAGCAGTCCGACGCGCCACGGTGTTTGCCTCTATTTTTCCGGCGAGCCCACGCTGGATTTCGCACCCTATCGCGTTTAGCGGCGCGAGCTTTCGAGCTTCCGAGCTTTTGTGCGCGGCACCGCGAGTGCGTCGCTCACCGTTCAATGCTTCCTGCATCGTTCCCGCTGAAAGCCGCTACGCCGGCATGCTAATGTCACCCCGATGCCATTATGCAAACCGGCGCACTGTGGGTTGAAACACGAAAAACGCGGACAAAAGTCATTTTTCTGACTAAACGAAACATGTAAAATTGTATTATTAACTTGTCAGTAGATAAATGAGGCATCATTTTCTACATTTCATTTTCCAAAATTCCATATCTATATCCTACAATTAAATGCTGAAGTTCAATAAAAATTCATGAGCTTATCTTCTCCTGAATTTTTTAGAATATCGTCTCATTTAGTACGTTATAACTTAATACGCGTATGAGTAAGGATGTTTTGCATGTACTTAGCTGAAAGCGTGTTTCAAGACGAAAATAATAAGCATGGATTTGATATGCTTTTGTTGTATATAGCACCTATAAACATTGATGAAACAAAGAGTAATCTTCAAGCTTTTTTTCTATTCAAATACAGTTATAAACCGAACGCCAACGATCGCCACAATAAAATTTATACAACGTTATTGGTAGACATGTGTACAATAAAACTAAAAAGGTTTCACCTGCAGATAGCAGCAGATGTGTATACTGTCTCACAAAAACGATGACGCGCGAGGTGAATGCGCGGTTGCGCCGCACAGTGGGTAAAACCGATGAATTCTGTGTCAAAATCAAAGAACTTTTGATAGAAATGAGATAGAACTATGAATTTTTTTTAAAATGAAAACTGAAACTTTGCAGAATATGGAATAATTATGAAAATTGTGGTACGAACGTTTTTTAACATTGAGAAAATTCGTTAAACTTGCACAATTTCAAGAAAATTGTGGTTTTTCCAATACTACGCACGGAAAAAATTTTTTCATATCATGCTATATATCATTTCCAGTAGATTTTTTCACGCTGATTTCAAATCTGGTATCAAAATTTGTCTACGACCTCAGAATTTTGCAACAAATTGAATTTTTTGTGAACACAACTTATGAAATCATTTTTTCGTTTAAATGACTTGGTAACCCACTAGTTTGAAGGCATATTGTATTCTCATATATAAGACACATTAAAAATAATCATAATGAAGTATTTGAACGTTTACTTAACGAATATCTATAACATACAGTAGCGGACAAAAGTTTAAGACCGCTCTAAAGAAAACGATAACTTTTTTAATATTGTACTATACGATTTGACAATAAAAAAAAAATCATAGGCCGAGCCCCTCCGTGAACCCTCTATATAAATCCGTTACTATCCGCGAACGTGAAATCACATACACATACATACACATCGGTGAAGAAGACAACAGTGAAGAGGATGACTATGGGATATGGTCCGGCGATTAACATAAAGTAAATTATACTATAAATAGCTTAAAAATATACCATTATTAATAATAAAACAATGAATAACATGTACGTCCCAATTCGAGAAAACCGTTTCTAAAAAACCTTACATAACTTTTATGGGTTTGGAATTAAACAAAATCTGATTGTTAATTTGAATTCAGCACCTCAAAATCTATAAAACGATACCATTTTTATTAATTTAAACTTAGAAATAGCTTCAGAAATGATTTTTGTCCGCGTTTTTCGCGTTTCAACCCACTGTGCGGCGAATAGGCTCGTCGATGTGTCGGAACGCGGCCACGCTAGTTTTTAAGAGTCCAAAATTTTGTTTAACACCTTTTGGCCAGTCGGACAACCCGCGCCGTATTTGCGTTGCGGTTTTAAAATTTTCATGATCTCGTGTCATTCTCAAAATTGTATTTTGTTATTTTGGAAATGTCATTAAACATTCTTGGATAAAAGACAATGCCCTAGATAAATAATAAGGGTACACGGTACTCCTCCGTACTCCAAAAGAAAATACATTTTTCAAAAGTGGTTCAAACGTCTACAGATGCTATTGAGAAGGTAGAAATTTACTATAGAATGCGAAGAAGATATTTCGTGAGAATTCGTCCATGTCAAATCGACTTCAATGAAACGATCAGAACGCGCATAACAATATCGACCTAGACAAAAAAATGTCGTTAAAAGCAACCTCTGGTATTCTCCGAACAGTTTCAATTTGTTTCGCAAAATTACTTTTCACGTCATGCAGTAACCAAATTGTTCTACAGTGGTCGAAATTTCTATAAAGTCATCTTCTTTTTCAATAGATATTTTAAAAATATCACCATTTTTGTTGATTTATCGTATCTGGTCTTATGCCTTGTAGACACTCGGATAGAGGGACTGCGTCCTCTAGACGGTTATGTTTACTATTTACGTTTTTTCTATAAAGAAGTTTCTATAAAGTCACTTAGTGTTTCTCTGTATTCTGAGCAGAGAACTACGGAAAACTGCGAATATTCTAAAAGTATTAGTTTTAGAACTCACAGAAATCCTGTTTGTTATAATTTGATTCACGTGTATGAGAATGCCGCGAGGAAAAGTACTAACAAGTGAAGAAAAAGCATCAATCGATGCTTATAAAGAGATATGGGCTGCTCTAATCGCGCAATTGCTAAGAAAACTAATCGGTCATATACTGTGATTAATAATTATATAAATTTACGTGAAAATTACGGAAAAAACCATCTTAAAGATAGTAATAAAAAAATAGTCAAAGAGACAACATTCAATATTAATGAGGTCTGCAGCTAAGGGAAAATGCAGCACAATTTCGAGCTGAATTGGAGCTCCCAGTAACAACAAGACGTATGCAACAACTTTTAAATTCTTCTGGAGAAAAATGCAACGTAAACCAGGCCTTAAAGAAGTACATAAACCGGCCCGTATTGATTTCGCACGGGCACAAAACACAGTGACTTTATAGAAATTTCGACCACTGTACCTCCTAAAAGAAAGAGCAAGTCGTTCGATTTGCTTTTGCACAAGGTATTCTGTTTCGAAGAGTGTGCGACTATCCATGTAGCCGCTAAACTGAACTGAACGTGTTCCCGAAATTTCGTTCTGGTTCGGAACAGTATCTCCTGGAACAATTCCCCGGGCGAGAAGCAAGAAGCCTCCTCCCGGAACCCGCATCAACAACGCGAGGTGGCAAAACTGCTAATGATCTACGACGGCAAAAAGCTGGCCACGCCTCAGGACAATATTTCATCGTGGCGGCGAGGCGACGATGAGAATCTAGAAAAAGCTCCCGGGAAGAGGAGACGCATACTCGATGTATACTCACACAGTGAAATGATAGACGAAGCAGATCCATCCGCCGGGATGTTCGAGGAACACGTAGAGCCTCTCTTGGAATGTCTTGCCCTTCTTGTGATGGAACAGGTACTTGGCCTTGAAGGCCTGGTCGATGGGCAGGTAGATGGGGTAATAAGGATCCGGCACGCCAGCTTGATTCAAGCTGGCCGGCTCGATCTCCGCGGGGTTCATCTCGCTGTCGATGATGTCGTCCTTGCTCTTTTTCCGGCGGTACTTTCGCTTCATCGGCGTGGGCACCCTCTTGTGGTGGCCCTCGCCGAATCGCGGCGACCGGAACCTTCTCAGGAAAGTGAACCGGCGGTTGGGTGACACCGGTTCCTCCATGTGGCCGCCGTTGTCCTCGGTGTCCTCCGTCTCGCTTCCCGGCGTCTTCAAGGCCGCGTCCTCCGACTCAAGACAGTGCTCCGCCACCAGCTCGTCTTCGCTACCCTGGAGGGCAGCGTAGGCGGCCGCGGCGCTAGGACGTTTCTCCGTCAGCCGAGAGCATTGGTCCTTGCCTCGTGGAAGACTCTCTAGGTTCTCACCTGTGTGCACATACCGTCGCACCACATTGCCGAGAGTGTTCGAAGCGGATCGCCCGCCGCCGTTTCCTCGAGCGTACTATTTGCTTTCCGGGGGGGTATCTTTATTACTTTCGGGCCTTGCGGGGTTCTAGTATTTCCGCCTAGTGCTAAGCTAGAAGCACCACAGACTTATTCCGATATAAATCGGTGCGTCGGGCCTAGCTTTCGTCGGATTTCGGATCAGGGTACACATAATTGTGTACACAATTGTGACATACCCTCCCGTTCTGGCTCTAGGTCGAGAGAACAACTTCGAAAACACAAGAGGGGCAACGATCTTCTTATTACGAAGCAAACATCGCTGCCTCACATCGAAATAAAAGATTCAACTTTGAGATAATTCAGAAATTCCATCGCGGTGTCACATGAAATTATGCACACTTCCGTAACTGATCGTGTATATGTGTACAGGCTAACGAGTCACACGAGCTAGCTGTATAGAAAAGCTAACGAGCGAGGACTTGAGTAAACTTACAATCAGACATGTCGCGATCTATGAAATTGCGATGAACCTCTGCCACCCTACAGCTAATGAGAGTAAACATGGATGTTCTATCGAGTAGCAAGATGGTCCATGCTAATTGGTACATACCGTGAGTGGGTGCAACCAAAAATATAATAATCAGCTTCAGAATATAGGTCTGAAGCATTTAGTTTGAGACATTTGAGGCCTCTCAAGGTGCAACAGTCTCTTATAAGATCTCAAAACTCAACATCTCTGACTTCCATATTTTGGTCTTGGCCGATATAACTAACGTGAAGTAACCAACCGAAACTTAACCTACTCTGTTCAAGCCTAGCTAACCCATACCTAACCAGTTTAATTTGAGGTACCTGATTTAAATTTCGCCTAAAAAGAGTGAAGTCTAACCCAGACCTAATCTAACAGAACGGACGTGATCTCCGTAACGCAGGCTAACCCAAATCCAACATGATACTCTTTGATACTGATCTAACTTATGGTGGCGACCCATTGCTAACCAATTTAGCTAACGTCCACTTCCTTTTGTTTAATCTTAGTGAAATTTTGGTTTCCATGATCGTTTCACCTTATCTCATAACTGGACCTATTATGTCATCACTTTTACGTAACAATTTGACGGAAATATTATAAGAACGCAGTTTATATAATGTTGCATAAGTGCGAGGTGCAGCCAAAGGCTATTTTAAAATCCAATCCCACAGGTATACACTAGTATCCAGACGTTCACGAGAATATTCAAAGAGTAACCATACAAAAATGTTCAACTTGTGAACTGAATTGTTTAAAACAATCTAGGCGATTGACCCCCTGCCTCTTAACCCAGACCTAACGAAAATTCATTGAAAATGGCTACACAAACTTT
Source organism: Lasioglossum baleicum (assembly GCF_051020765.1). Lineage (NCBI taxonomy): Eukaryota > Metazoa > Arthropoda > Insecta > Hymenoptera > Halictidae > Lasioglossum > Lasioglossum baleicum. The sequence goes on along the minus strand of NC_134946.1, from coordinate 3,933,283 downwards.
ATAATTGAGTATTTTAATTTTTCTTGAAGTTTCCAAAGACCACAGAAGGTTAGAGTGGGATTATTGTAAATAATTACTGAAAGTTGCTCCATTGTGAAGGGTGTACGGAGACTTTATCGACCGACTGAACGCAACAGAAAATCTTTGTGCGCATAGTTTCGAGAAACGTGAGAAATCGAGGGACGTCCATCATTTTATCGCTAAAGCGTGAAGTGTCAACGGCGGGGAACGTGGAAGCTGACGTGGTGGCGTCGCGACGCTGACAAAATGGCACTCTCGCGGCTTGTCGCCGATACGGCTCGAAGGAAAGTGATTCATCCCAAGAAAGGGGCGCCGCTTGAGAATCGTTTTGTCGATTCGCGCCGACAAAGGGTCGATTACACAGACCGGAACAGCGGCACAATGAATGCAGGATAAACACGCGACACATAAACGACACGGGACAAAAGGTTGCCGGGGAGAATCGAGGATTTCAACGTGTCTGCAGCAATGGGTACAGGGAGGCATCTGTCTCTCCGGGAATAGTTGCCCGTTGTTGCGTAAAATTGACTAGCTGTTTCGGTCGGGGGTCGCAAATTAGAACAATTGAATAGCCCGGAAGTCAAATAGCCTGTAAACTATGAAAGTGGCTTTCGCGTTCAATATGCCGGCTGATGAGTTTTGCGGAAATAACCGCAGCCAAATGTTCTCCCGTGGATATCGCTCAGAGCGTTTCAAACCCGACCCGCGTCCGCGTTTCGCTCCAGTAAACATCGAGGAGAGTGCTGGCTCGCTCGGAAAAGTAACAAAAAATCGGAATAATGGCTTCGAAGGTCAACTCGGCGCACGCATTGTGTAGTTTTAATTAACCCTGACGGCAGCCGCGGAGTTTATGCAGGCGTCGATATGGGAGTAAAGGCCGTAGCAGTGTCGCCAGATCGAGGGATTCGAGGGGAATACAGTTTACCCCCTCTCTGATAACACTATCCAACAAATTTCAACTTTTTAAAAGTATTTCGATTCCCAGTATGCGTTTCTTATAGAGTTTTCCGCGCTGATTCCGAATCTGGTTTTAATTTTTTCCCTATACGTCCAGTTTTTGAGAAAATGGAGTTTAAAAAAAAGACATATTTTTCAACTTTAAACAAATATTGCGATGTTATTATAAAACATATTGAATTGTTCTTTACAGCAAAAGATTCTGTAGACTTTCCCGAATACAGTGATATCCAATATTAATACATTATGATTGTTTAAACATGTTTAAACAATGATTAAAGACGGAGATGCACCACTTTTGCACCAATTTTTGCGAATATTTTCGAATTTATCTCAAAAAATAAGGGTCCAGCGAAAAATTGAACTATACCACGCGAAAGAGCAGACTTTTATCTTGAGAAACCCCCCTGTGAAGTTTGCATGGTCGACGTTTTCTTCGAACCAGAAAGCAAAATATCTTCGCCCGACATGAGTTGTCAACAGTGACGCTCACCACCAGAACGGTCGTTCGCCGCTCCGTATCCCGTCCCGAGCGCCACTGGCGAAAACTCATGTCGGGCGAAGATATTTTGCTTTCTGGTTCGAAAAAAACGGCGATATCGCAAACTTCAAACGGGGGTTTTTCAAGATAAAAGTCTGCTCTGTAGCGTGGTATAGTTCAATTTTTCGCTGGACCCTTATTTTTTGAGATAAATTCGAAAATATCCGCAAAAATTGGTGCAAAAGTGGTGCATCTCCGTCTTTAATCCTTGTTTAAACATGTTTAAACAATCATAATGTATTAATATTGGATATCACTGTATTCGGGAAAGTCTACAGAATCTTTTGCTGTAAAGAACAATTCAATATGTTTTATAATAACATCGCAATATTTGTTTAAAGTTGAAAAATATGTCTTTTTTTTAAACTCCATTTTCTCGAAAACTGGACGTATAGGAAAAAAATTAAAACCAGATTCGGAATCAGCGCGGAAAACTCTATAAGAATCGCATAGTGTGAATCGAAATACTTTTTGCCTGTTGGACAGTGTAACCACACTGAGAAAGAAATGCTGTCGAAACAAAAAAAAATATATGTTGATTCAATAAGATGTACTATTGAATAGTGCCAATATCATATGAACTTATTTTAATATTTAATACTACTGAATCTCTCAATAGCAAAACTCATTTCCGCCAATCATATAAGCGAATAGCTTGACATCAATGTTTTCAAAAGAATAAGATATGGCCTCAAACCAATTCCAGTATAAATCAATTCTCACATTTCTCAAATTTTTTTTAACAACATATCCGCTTGAAGGAAAAAGAGAAATATTACGAATAATAATGTACGGTATTGAATCGAATAATATTTTCAATCATTTCATGATAGACAATTCAAATACATCACGATTTGCTTCTAAATTTCATACTATTCGAAAGAATACATTGATATTCATCGAAGAAAAAAAATTACAATAACACGCGTGTTATTGAAGTAACTACTTTTTTTTCTCAGTGCAGATTAATACGTGACCAGTCTACTGTCTTCGTGGGGGATGTTGAAGGTAGGCTCATGGTCCTGGAATAAGATAGTGGAACGGTCGATTCCAGTTTTGGTTGATTCTGGCGGCACTGAGCCGTAGGCAGAGTCAAAGTCGCCAGATCAGGGGAGTTGACTAGAATGGAGGGGAACAAGTTAGATCAGTGAGCTGCCTCGAGGACTAGGACCGTCACGAGGAGCGAGACGAAAGGAAGCGTAGCGAGCCAAAAGACACTGCCGTTGCCGACCACTAATTTAGATCATAAGATAAGAACAGGTGTGGGAGAGAGCCAAAGATATGTGAACACTAGAGTAATGCGAGTAGCGGGTCGCAGTGCTCACCATTCTTTGGCCCAGTAGGAGGTGGACCGGGTCTCAATTTTGAGTCCTGGACTGTTAGGTTTTTTCTTTAGTGGGTATGAGGGCCCGGTGCATTCGAGAGTACCGTGTCGAGCCCCACACTTTCCCCCCGACCGTAATCTTTATGCATTTTTTCCCTAACAGTCCTTAAGGGGGTAGTATAGGCTAGATTTGTAACTAGAAAGGAACTAGAATCTTACTAGATTTTGGGTCGAAAATATGGGTTTGCGTCCAGACGTTGATTGACCTTATTAGAACAAATTGTGGGCTGTGTGAGGGCTCTTTCGAAAGAGGAAGGTTAGACGCAGCGCGCTTTTCTCACGAGGTTAACGAGATTATGTTTATATCTAATAATATGATGGCCCCAAGTAGAGAAAAAATCTAGGAAAAAATTCCGCAGATTTCAATGCATTTTCTGTCTCTAATAGACTTTTTTGACATATGAGATGAGAAAAGCGCGCTGCGTTGAACCATCCTCTTTAGAATGAGCCCTCACCCAGCTCAAAATATGCTCGTATAAGGTCAAACAACGTTTAGTTCCGAACCCATTTGTTCGACCCAAAATCTAGTAAGATTCTAGTAAATAGCAAATATCTAGCAAATAACTAGAATCTTACTAGAAAAATGGGTCGAAACATGGATCTGCGCCCAGACGTTGATTGACCCTATTAAAACAAATTGTGGGCTGTGTGAGGGCTCATTCGAAAGAGGAAGGTTAGACGCAGCGCGCTTTTCTCACGAGGTTAACGAGATTATGTTAATAATTAATAATATGAGGGCCCAAAGTAGAGAAAAAATCTAGGAAAAAATCCCGCAGATTTCAATGCATTTTCTGTCTCTAATAGACTTTTTTGACATATGAGATGAGAAAAGCGCGCTGCGTTGAACCATCCTCTTTAGAATGAGCCCTCACCCAGCTCAAAATATGCTCGTATAAGGTCAAACAACGTTTAGTTCCGAACCCATTTTTTCGACCCAAAATCTAGTAAGATTCTAGTAAATAGCAAATATCTAGCAAATAACTAGAATCTTACTAGAAAAATGGGTCGAAACATGGATCTGCGCCCAGACGTTGATTGACCCTATTAGAACAAATTGTGGGCTGTGTGAGGGCTCATTCGAAAGAGGAAGGTTCAACGCAGCGCGCTTTTCTCATCTCATAAGTCAAAAAAGTCTATTAGAGACAGAAAATGCATTGAAATCTGCGGGATTTTTTCCTAGATTTTTTCTCTACTTTGGGCCATCATATTATTAGATATAAACATAATCTCGTTAACCTCGTGAGAAAAGCGCGCTGCGTTGAACCTTCCTCTTTCGAAAGAGCCCTCACACAGCCCACAATTTGTTCTAATAAGGTCAATCAACGTCTGGACGCAAACCCATATTTTCGACCCAAAATCTAGTAAGATTCTAGTTCCTTTCTAGTTACAAATCTAGCCTATACTACCCCCTTAAAAACAGACAAGAATTATAATCTCGGCGCAACGGTTCTATGATGAGTCATTTTCTAACTTAATTTTATCCTATGTTTATCAACTACAAAACAACTCTGTATGACTTGGTCAAAAATTGTTTGTTTCCTTTATATACTCTAATGAGTGTAGAAATTCTGTTAGAGGGCAGTTAGTGTGGATTCTCATCATTTGAATATCCCGCCAGATATCGATTGGCTAGGTGATCTATTGATCACTGATAGGTTTATGGTTCTTGGGCCTCGTGTGTCTGTGCCTTAGTAACCTGTGAAACAACATATGAGTAACACGTGTCACCAAATTAAATATCAATGTTAAAATTTCCATAAAGCAAGTGAGTCAATCTTTCAATGTTTTTTCCAACATCAAAACTGTTTTTATTTCAATTGGTATATTTCCAGATGCAGTTTTTCCGCTTTTCTTGAGGATGATCCAAATTAGGATCGAAACGTAGAAAGTGTAAAATTAATTTGTAAAATTGCTTTAGTTGTTTAATTGATCGAACCGTTGCGCCGAGATTATAATTCTTGTCTGTTTTTAAACATCATTACGATCGATAACTTTAATAACATTTACCCCCTTAAACTTAAAAAAAACAAGTTAGATGATGAGGGAACAAGACAGAGGCGGAGCGCGTCACGTGACCGGGCCCCGGCGTGAGAGTGGCGAAATAGCGTCGTAGAAGGAGAAGGGTAGTGACTCTGGACAGTATCCGATAGCTAATTTCTGTCAAAACATTCATTGCGACTATGGAAAAATTTTATTCTGCATTTTCGACTTATTTTTTCAAAGTGGAATCACTTTATTCTAATAAAAATAAAAATAAGTGGAATTTATTTATTTTTCCTTCATGTGTGTGTGTGTGAAAGGGATGAAGAAGGAGAAGAAATCGTATCATAAGAGATAGATCGACAAGCTATCTATAAATTAAGACGGCCATCTGCGTATTCACATGTACACGGTCTATCCTCACCGTGTTGTGTGCTACATCAGGTTTGATTATAGGGTTGGACTACAAAGGTCAATGGCGTAAATACTCATAATCGATATCATAATGATTGCGTTCTGATGTGCACCACATGTCTGAAGAATGTGTCTTTCTTTTTTTTTTCAAGTATCTCCTACTCTCCTTTACACTGTTTAATTGTACCGGTCGAGAAATTAATGATTAACTGTTCAAGAAGTTAATTAATGGCCGATAATCGTAGATTTTGACGAGGAAAGTTGTCTCTCACTCTGAAATGTTCACAGCTTTTTGAAAAGTGGAATGTACAAATTTCCGAATTTTTGGTACTCCGCAGGGATCACAGTTACCGAGCACAAATTGAACAATCGCGAGGGGCGAGGGGACTAAGCTGCTAGCTTAACCTAATCTCCTTCAGGGATCTCCCAATTTTAGGTGCTTGCGGTCGCGTTACGTGAGAGTGGATTTTTCATTTCCACGATAGATAAATGAAATCGCAATACGTATAATTTAACTTCTCGAGAGCTGTGCGCGACGAAGGGAAATTGCTTTCTATAGAAATGTCTGTACACAGTATAAGTGATTTTTGAAGTTTTCTGTGTATTGTCCAATACCAATTTCACATTTTCATACGTACGACCAATGATAAAACTTTTTCAATTCATTTATTTAACGATTTTGCTGCGAAACGTTTACCAACGTATTCAGAGCATATTTGCTTGCTTAATTCGCGATACAGTAGAATCTCGATTATCCGAACCTAAGGTTCGTTACATGTGCAAAAAGTTTTCCATTAAATGTTGCATGGTTTCAGGACGTGAGAAACAGAAAGAACTACATTTATATATATGTTAATATTCCTCGACTTCTACAAATACAATTAGGCAATTACGGATAGAGCGTGATGCTTTCTGTTCCCAACTGCAGTAATTTAGTCAAGTAATTCGACGTGATATTATCATAAGTTCAGGCAAAATTTTCCATAATTTTAACTCTCAATATTCTGTTGCGCGGAAACTTGTTTGTGAACTAAAGTCTAGTTAAGGATGCGTTAGCATAACGCCGCGTCGAGCGGAACGGTGAATACGAATAATCCAACTTTCGAGCATCAGCTGTGGATGTCCCTTCGTGATGAAACATCTACTAGCGGGGGTTCTTTGGTCACCATAAAGGCTCCAGACTGTGTAACTCTACTCGATACGGGCGGGTTTACTTTTTAGGTTTAATTAGTGCCACGGTGAAAATTATATCGCTTTGGGCCACGTCGAAATTGTGTTCTGCTCGAGTCTTTTGAACAGTAACGAAGTCCGAATTGTGAAAATTAATATTCAGGAAATGTGTCCGACATTTTCATTTAGCTGGATTGAAAATTGTCAGTGATTGAATGTATTGTATTTTATAGCGACTTTAATATTTATATTTCTTTTGTAATTTCATGCGATCTTGTATATTTTATTTTTGAAAATTCATGTATGAACACTTCTGTACACAGTGAAAGGATCATTTCCAATTTACTGTAATTAGTAAAACAAGAAAGTCTTTACCTGGCTGCTGTCTATCGGTGCACAATAATTTTATTTTACATAAAGTCCACATTATGTTGTTTCAAATAAAAACAATTATTTTGTGATTCAAATGAACGAATTTATGTAACATATTGTAATTTTATTGTGACTTTCCTTGATATAGTTTTTTATTTATATTATGGTATACATTTATGAACGTTGATTAATCTGTCGGTTGCAGAGGGGCAGATTTTGAAAAAAACGGCGACATTCTTCTCATGTCGCCTGTTGAAAATTGTTTATCTAGAGTGACATTACTGAACGTAAAATAAAATAACGACCCGACGTTGTTTCTCGCAACAACATGATTTATTGTCAGTATCAAAAAAACATCAGTTTTCAAAAAGTGACGCGTTCACTTGCCAGAAAATACAAAAAGAATTGCAAACACATTTATATTTACGATATCTATTATACTTTATTCTCATTTTTCTAGAAACAAATTTCATTTGTTTTGTTATATTTCCTGCTGTAGAAATCCTACATTTTAATAAACAAATTCGAGGTATTTTGACTCCTTTTACAAATAAACTTTTTATCTAAGTAACTGTATAAAAGATTATTCAATCTGTGCAAATAATATCTATTCGTGTATTGACATTTAAACCACAGTGACGTAAAAATGCAATGTTAATTCAACCATCATCCTGCCACAATAGTTTCAGCTTGATGCTCTTAGTTAATGCCGACTTATCACCACCGGAAGCCTAATGGTAAGCTCCTTAGTGACAATACCTTATCAGGAACGAGCTTAATAATATTTAAGTAGCAATCGATAAAGTAATGATTAAACTGTAATACTTTAAATTATTTGTTGCTTCAACAATTGCAATTGCTGCTGCTGTAGAAAAATTTGTTCAAGAATTCCGGATATGTAACGATTTATTTCTATTAGACCGTCAAGTAGTGTTCAAAATGTTTCTCCCAAAAATGTTGGTCATTCACACTGCTTGTAACCAAAATCATTTAAAGAATCAATTAACTCTTATACCATAACTTTTAGAAGGGCGGAATAATTATGGCTTTTCTACAAATATCTATAATGGAGGATGAAAATGAATTCCCTAGAAATAACGACTCAAAACATGAATGATCTGCTCTACAATAGACATACAATCGAGGGCGAGCGTGCACTATTACCCAGAAATAGCTAAAATCGTCGACGAACATATTCCGAGCCCTAAAAATAACTAACATCGAATCTGAACGTATTTTATTTACTAGAAATAGCTAGAATTATGACTAAACATGTTTCATTTCCTAGAAACAGCTGACACGTGTTTCATTTCCTAGAAACAACCACGAATGAACACTATATCTTCCACAAGTATCTAGAATAAAAGGTGAACGTATCCTGGCTCTCTAAGAATATCTCCGGAAGCATCCTATTTCTTAGAAACAGGTAGAAACACGAATGAACGTAAATTCTCCAAACAGAGTAACAATCAAGCGTACATGTGTATTTTTCCTAAAGGTTGCTAAAATCATGGCCGAGGGTATTTCATTCCACAGAAGTAGCTAGAAGGTACATTTTCTTTCCCCCCAGAACTTGTTATAGAGGGTGTCCCGATATTCCTGAGATCATTTGAAGTAGCTTTTTCTCATACGAAAATATTCGTTGCGGCTTCGTTAAGGAGTTATTAGAGAAAAACACGGACCAAAATCAGAGCGCGGATACCGACTTGGCTACAAGTCTCGCTAAGCGAGACGTTGGATTGGTCCGTGTTTTTCTCTAATAACTCCTTATTAGTAAAAGTTACTTCAAATTACCTCGGGAACCACCCCTCTCAAGAAATTACATTTTTGGGACACCCTGTATAATTAAGCACATATTCCTTTTTTAAAATTTATCCAGACCTGCAAGGTCACTACAAAATATGTCTAAATAAACCACTTGGTTCAAAGCAGATAAATATTTGTCCAATAGTCACCAAAATAAAGAATTTGAGATCCCCCATTTTAAGGGTTAAGGGTAAAAGTATTGTGCCAGCCTAGAAACGGGTAAACTTGGAAGGATAAAAGTTTTCCTTGGAAATACTTAGAACCGGGGGATGCAGGTACACCGTTCTCTACAAATATCTACAAATTGAGGATTTTCGTAAAATATCCTTTGTTTCGCAGTGCAGAAATTCCGTAGTTCTCCATTCTTCGCTATCAAAACGGGGCATTCCCAGTACGCTCGAGGAAAGCGGCTAATAGGGTTCCTCCTTGCAATCTGCTTAGGGTCTGCAAGGAACCCTCCATCGATCCTTCAGGATTTAAGGATCTCAACGGCACGAAGAAGCGAGAATCATTCAGGCCATAGCATCGAGGATATACAGGGTGTCCCGTTCAATTCGCAATGGCGCAATATCTCAATATCTCAAACAAAAATTGAATAATCTCGAGAGACACGTAACATGACGTACGAATTGTTTTCGTAGAACGTAATTTACGTATAAAAGTCAATTTGCCATATTAAATGTTAATAAATGCAGTTTGAATTTCTTTAAAAAAAATGATTAGAGAACTTATGACTGAATATTATTAAGAATATCATGAATTTGAAATACTTCATGAATTAATGGTTCTTGTCGCAATTTATTTAGTATATTTTTAAAACATTTATGCAATTATTTAAACTGTTATACATGTATATGCTTCTCAGAACTGGTCAACTTCTGTTGGAGATGTTTTTCAATATAATTCACAATTTTTCAGATACTTGAGAATGTTGATTCAAATAGAACACCCTCTATAAGAACGACAGTTTTCACATCCCCATTGCGTCAGTTACGGAAAACTGTCGTTTCAATGAACGTGCATGCCAGTACACATTGGCTGAAAGTAAATCTCTATTACGTCACACTCGAATTGTCTTGAATACACCAAGAAACGTTGCAGTATTTACTACGATTACATAATACTAGGTAATCCCCGTTAGTACATGACCTGCGATTTCATACGAGTCACTCGAGTACAAATATATTTTAGTAACTAACAATTACCGTAGATTTCACAAACTCGTGTTTGAGAATTGTATATACACAAACTTATTAAATAGAAAACGGCTATTGAAAAAATGGCTGTTTACGTGTAACAACAATTTCAGCCATTTCACGTGAAAAAATTCGAAAGAAGTCCACGGTTTATTAATTGCATGTGCAAAAATGTAGAACGAAAGGTAATGAGTGTGTGTTGCCATCTGTGAAATTTTCGATAACGAAACAGTTTTTTGTCTGGTGTTCTGCGCTGAAAAATGGACAGCGTGGGCTCGCGGAAATGCTGATCGCGATTAAAATGATATCACGTGCTCGTTTCGAGCTTGGTAGCCCAATAAAGAAAACTCGACAAAACCGATCTATGCATGTTACACACGGTACAAAAGCGTTTGTTTGGGGCTGCTCGACTGTATATGGGTCTGGCTCATTGTGCCAGTTTATGAAGAATTTAAGCGCGATAAAAACGGACCAATATACCGAAGAAAACGCATTACTCTATCCAAAAATGGTGCAACATTCTTCTCGCTACCGGTATACCGGTTCCCCCACTACCAACTATTTCATATCGCCCCTACCGTGCTCTGGTACTCCCACCCAGGGATCAAAAACCTAACCCGAATCGGATTCGGTTCTCAATAACCCGCTGTAACCCGCGTAGCTTCGGTAACCGGTTACTAGATGGCCAACTGTAACCCAGTTAACCGGGTAAGAGCGGGTTACGGTTGGAAACCGTAACCCGAATCGGTTTCGGTTTTTGGTAACCCATGAAACACTGTAACCCACACTAAGAGCGGGTTTTGAGTACGCAAAGTTTGAACTTCTTTTCTTATTTATAATTATGCTTTGGTGCCAATCAGTTGAATTTATCTACAAATCGATTTTAAATAATATGAGGACAACTTATTATTGATAAAGAAATTTGGTAAAAGAAATTTGTATTTTAGGTAATTATGAAGAGTATGAATGTTGTGTGTTTCGGAAGGAACGTATATGTATACATATATAATAAGGCAATAATGAGCCAAGAATGCCTGGTATTATGGTATCGTTGTTGGAGCGTCGATTGGCAATTGTTTGACGCGGAACGGAAAACGAAACGAAGAAAAGATTTATCAACTGTTTTTCGATTTTTTATTGTTATGGGTTACCCATCCATCCCATTCTTATTTCACACGTTGTGTTCACACGTTGTGTTGAAAACGTTTATATTTATTCAGATTGTTTTTATTGTGTGTTCACGTTTAAATAGTGACATTATAGATGACATCATAATACTTTGGACAAACGAATTCGATCTTTAATTTTGAAAATTATTGTTATTATCTAATAATCTAATTTAAAAAGCTCTTTTCAATATGATTATTACCTGAACCTGTTTATTTATAATACGTTAGCTATAAATACTTTACGATTCGGGTTATATTCCGTGAATCTCTATTTAATAGTGAGTAACCCGCTCCGAGCGGGTTAACCTGCTCTCTCTAAGATTTGAGAACCGTTCCCTCGAGGATAGTATGGGTTACAGCGGGTTACAGTAACCTTCCTTGGTTAACCGGGTTTGGGTTAGGGTTAGGCGTCGGGTTAGAATCCCTGCTCCCACCCTCCTGCCACACTCCACAGGAGTTGGTGGGGAGGACTCAGGAGTGGGGAGAGGAGTCGTATAAAGCTAAGTTGCCTTGTTCCTTACCCATTCTGCTAGGTTCTGAGGGGTATATCGCCGGTCTTGACCAGTATATTAAGGTTTCAAATATGTACAAAATATTGTAAGAAAATGTACCGTGTTGCTAATGACCTTTGATGTTGAAGCAACATTAAATAAATAATTTTAAAAAACTACACATGTATGTGTGATTAATGTGTTAACAATGATTCGTTTAAAATGAATAATATTTGAATAGAGTTTTTACTACGACTATCCAGATAGTGAAGTTAGAGCACTACTTTTGTGACATTTGAGCCGTTCATTTTGAAAGTGGCCTCTAAGTCCATTTGTCAATTGTTTTTTGTTGATAAACAACATTTTCCATATAAACATTTTGACACATAAATTTTCTCAGTTATTTCAATGATTAAAAATATTGCTTTGAAAGTGGCCTAAGTCGAATCCATTATTGATAATGGCCGAAAGTGCGGATTTTCAAATGTTCGAAATGTTCGTGATAAATAATCGTGAAAATATGATAAATGCTCGTGAAAATATTGTATTAAATTACAATAAAACAGCGAAATACAAGGACATGATGGACTTTTTCAAATCCCTTCCCGCATACACAACATGTAGATAAGCAGTAAATTGTTATGTAATTTATATAATTAGATGATTTCCTGAATTGCATAAATTGTGTTTCTGAAGTACTGTAAAGAAATATAAAATAAATTGAGTATTGATTTTATCAATTTGAAGCATTTTAAATATTATGTCGAATGGACTTGGGCTCTCTCAAAAATTTTGAAAGTAGCTTAACTCCGATTGTGGTAAGAAAACACATATTATTCATTTAATAATTGCTATTATTTTAATAGGAATTGTAAATTTAACTCTCTTTGATACACTTAAGTAGTGTGACACGTTATTTTTAATATAATATAATTTTAATATAATATAATATAATAATATAATTTTTAATAATATTTTTAATTTTATTGAAATGCAAACTCTTAAATATCTCAATTTAAAAATAAATAGACTTAGGTTACTTTCGAAAAGAACGGCTCACTTAATTGATATAAAATATTTGTTTTTAATTAGTACAGTAAATGACAAGAAACTAATGAAATGTACACTGAAGGCAAACATGTATTTGACAAAGAATCTTCAACAAGAAGTGAAGGGATGTAAAGGAAAATCTCATCGACCGCCATCAGATCTATTTTTCCCGAGGCGCTCAAAAAATCGGTTCGTTTATAGGAAAATTACTCGGCGCCGTTACCCTCGACGAATGGGGAGACGTAAAGCGAAACAAGGATCTAAAGCCCCCATCGTTTTTCGCCTAGATTCCACTGTCCCGTGAAACGTGAGGCGAGTGAATGCCGCAACGGTAGCTTTAACGAGACTTCCGTGCTGCGAAAGTTTTCAGTTGCGCCGATCGGTTCGAAAGCCACTGTCGCGTCGCAAGAATAACGATCACCGGACGCGACAAATAATTTTGTTAATTAAAGTCGAGCCGAGGGCTGATCGATTCGACAAGAACTAAACTTATTAAGTAGCTTTCGAACGATACATTAAAGAAAAAGTGTGAGCCCGTTATACTGTTACAAACTGTCGCTATGAAAGTTCTTCTTGGATTTTTATGTGAATATAATTACATAAATTATATTGTACCCAGTTAATTTTATTTATTTTAAAAACTATATTTATAGCACTTTTTATTTTTATTCTCTACAGTCTACAGAATCATTTTTAGGATAATAATAATAAAAATAAATGGCTTTATACTGTATTATAAATACCATTATATTGTTATTAATTATAATGATATATTGTTATTGAAATCATTAACCCCTTGTCATGATACGAATGTGATTCAGTTCTTTTAAATCAAAATACAATTTCAGTTCTCTGTTATTATTGCTATTATTGAAGAATAAAAGTCTGCTGGACAGGGGATGATTCTAAATATAAAAGCAAGTCGAAGTTTGGCGCCTAGTTTTCGAGAAATTCGAATTTAAAGATCCTCGGGCTCGCGTCTTATAAGTAGTACACAGTAAGTAGAATTTGTCGGTCATGATCAGACGCGTCAGACGCGGTCCAAATGTTTTATCGTTTTTTTTAAGTAGTTGTAATTATATTCTTGAATTTTACCTTCTAGAAATCTTTTAATTTAAAGATCATAGTTTTACCAGCGAATTTATTATCACAATTCAAATCCACGTTATCACAAACGTACATGCGTAAAAATTGCATGTAAGCTCGTTATTAACAATGATGAAAATTTCGATAATTTTGCTTCCACACTTTTTGGTAAAATTTTCATTTACCTTAAAATTGGAAAGAATACGTCCGTAAACTATATAATTATGTTTACCAATTTGTAGAGAGGTTTGACACTTTTAGCAGACTGCGCACCCGTGCTAAATTTAATTGGATATTCTGTGGAAATGTTTTAAATATTCCGAGTAACATAAAGTTAGCTTCGCGTTGCCTAAAGTGTTTTATTCCCGATGTATGCGGGCGAAATGTAGGAAAATTAGTCGGACTAGGCACGGAGTTCGGCAAAATTAATGACCATGGTTTTAGAGGGTGATTCTACATCCACGGATTAGTGGGTATGTGAGCTAATTACTTATAATGTTGAAGCTTAAGGTAATTGCCCATTCGCTATCTGTAGAATATGATTTACTAATGAATACGACAACTGGGCAACAAATTATCACTGTTTTCCGTTTCATTTTTGAGTAGACGCTTCTTATAAATAAATAAATAATTTTTTAATTCTCATGTGTGATGTTCCAAAAAAATCAATTATGAAGAGAAAGACAAATTTTCAGCTATTAAGACATTTTGTGCTTTAACAGTTACACTATACAGTGTGCCCCAAAAATGTCGGATCTCATTTAAAAAATTTTAATGCGCAAGCGAAATATGTGAACCTCGTAATTCCATTCAACAATAAAAAAATTCGGATAATTTTATTCTACGGTGAACCATCAATTCCGCTGGTTTATCCGCCTGTTCGTTAGCCAATTACGCCGTATTTTATCTTTTTTCAGCCCGCTGAAAATGTTATAATACTGCTTTAAAGTGAATTTTTGGAAAATTTTCGAATAAAGCCGGAAACATTTTTACAATTTTCCCGTCGACTGTTTTTTCAAGTCGACTGTAAGAAACCATTTCATAGAATTTTTTATCAGTTGTTCATATTGAAAATTATTATTAATAGTATCAATTATAAATGTACGGTTACACGGGAGTATTTTCATTTTTTTTGGTACATCTGTGATTAACGATTATTATTTAACTATTATTACTTAAATAATCCAAATAATCAAAATCCTATCAATATTAATGTTTAAACTACGTACTGAAAATAAATGTTTATTGCATCCGTGTACAATCTGTGATTTTGTCCAAAATAAATTGGATATGAATCATTATAGTATATTAAATTATATCATTATGAATATTTTGTATATTATTTAGGTCTCAAAGCAATATCATAAATATTTTCACTGTATTCTGATAGTTTAAATATTAGCATTAGAATACTTGCTAATTATAGTGTCACATTTCACCACTCTGGTCATCGTATATGTTTGCACACAGTTAGCTCTGCTCTCATCAGTATGATTCTAATATTAGATCTCAAATTCGAAAATGGCAGATATTATTCATGTTACCAATATATGCGCCTCGTAGCGCACAGAAATTATTAACAATGACTCTAGACGCAGTGCGTGCACCATTGATCATAATTATTATTACATTTACTGACGAGCTAACTATTGTTAAAAACTGTAGCAATATTTTCAAAAAAACAGCAACATGTTATACGTAAAATTTGAAAATATGTAAAATTGACTACATTTTCCAAATATTCGAATGTTTAAAGTACATTCATAATTTAATTAACTTAATACATTTAATTAAGATTAACAGAACGAAAACAGAAAATAATAACTGCATACACCAGTCTACAATAAACACTGTAAACCAATTGTTGTGGAATTTCAATGAATTATTTTCCACCCAAAACTTTGTTCGTTGTTATGCAAGTTTACTTCGATGGTGCAGTCAAACAATTTTTTCATGTACGACATGCCTCAGAGAAGTTTTTTTTCGTGAATTATTAAACCGTGGATTTTCATGCAAGTTATAAATGTTGTAAATTGTTGAATCGAGTTGCTTGGTTGGAGAGTTTGATGAAAATTCGTCAACGCGCCGAGACATGACAGAGCAGTAATGCATTCTCGCTTGTATAAACAAATCGTTGGAAAAACTTTATCAACTTTTTGTCACGACACTCGTTTACCCAAGGTACATAACTCCCCCTCTGAAATTTTTCCTTCCTTGTCACGTGAAACGCATCAACTTTTGTTTGCGGCAGGTGTTGACTCACTCCGCGCAACTTTCTTCTAATTTTTTCTTTTCTCGCCACACACGCGGGGTACGTTTTGATATGAAAAATTTAATGCGACTGTGCAATATTACGCTATAGTGTCGCTTTGATGAAAGAATAACTAAACTTTTAATTCTAACCACGTCTAGACTGTCAGACAGTGTTTTTTTAAAATAATAATTTATTCAATATGAATGGCCCTTGTAGGGTAGGGTATTATTATTAAATATAATTGTTACCGATACACTTCAAATACTGTAATTAGATCGTGTAATGGATATAGATGGAACCCGTATAAATAGTGTTCGTATGAACCGAAAGAAACTAAAAATCTCCATTATTTACAAAATGGCGGCAAAGTCAAATTACCGATTTTTTAAATCTTTATAATTAAATCCTCTTTAGCGGAACGTCTGTGTTTTTTACAATACAATTACCGCATAAATAACAACATGAATAGAGCATCGTAAATGTTTATTCAGACAGGTGGCCCTATCAAATGCTAGAAGTCGAGCAACGATGCTAGAAGACATATCGCATCTAACAATTTAATCTCCTGTAATCAATTTTGAAATAATCCTCAGAGTCAGAGTGCGGGGTACTGATGTCGGGTCCAAAGGATTCATCAAGGTATCAAAAAGCCCAACCCCTAATAATCCCCCAGAAACAGCCACTAAACTGAACTCCGCAGAGTCTAACTGAAAACTGTGTTCCCCGGTGTATTCAAGACAGCGTTTCACCGAGCCGGCCTTCCGGGACCAGTCGATCCGAGTGTACCTGAGTAGTGCGTGCACTTCATATGATTCAGATGACCTTGGCAGTTAACGTGGTGTTCGTGCGAGTGGTGCGCATGACGGTACTGCTGCCGTTGCTGATGATGATGCTGGTGCTGGCTGATCGGCGATTTGAGCACGCTGAGGACCAGGTCCTCGTGCGATGGCACGATCCTGGTCATCTGCCGGCTCTGCCGGAATAGTGTCTCCTGTTCACCGCGGTTCATCCTGCATCCAAGTCGTCGTCGCTGTAAATAGAATCCCGGATACCATTCGTGTCTCCCTCGGCCCGGACCGCTGCCTAGCATAACAGCGTGCAGCATCCCGAGGCTGTCTTGCCGATCGTGCTCCACGAGCGACCTTCACCGGCCACCAGGTCCCTTCTGTCCATGGTCGTCTACAGTTTGCAACCACTGCGACCACTGTCACCAATCCAGCCAGCTCTCGACTCATCGGACACCACTAACGATCGTCAGCTAGATCCTCAAGCGATCCTCACGACGCTGGTCACCGATTGATCGTCGACCGCTGCGATTACAGCTTCTCTCACTAGCTCCTCGGCCTCTCGACCGGTTCTCTCACTGCACCGCGCTACCATTCTTTCGTTCGCGAATCGATCATCAACACCGGTGGTCTAATTTTCCATCCGCAGGCTGTAAACCAGCGCGAAAATTCGAGTCGCGGTAGTATTAAAAGTTAACTGTCCCCCCCCCAAGCATCTGATAAGTTTCGAATCGAACGGTCGTTCCAGTCGTCCGATCGTTTCCGGTAGAAAAATTCGAGAGCTCGAGCGTGATTGTCGTTCTGGAAAATCGCCTGTCAAACCGAATCCCAAGGATCCGTCAGCTTCAGTCTCCCGTAAGATCGAAACCCCTTAGAAATACGTTTAGGATTGCTCGGTGGTTGATTATTGCCGTTGTACATAGATCACAGACGCGGGAGGACATGTCCTAAGTCGTCCGCTGGTCTAACTTTTTGTATCTATCACCCCAGTTTCGAATCGGACTCCGAGAGGGTACTCGCGTTTCCTGTTAAAAAGCGGATCACCGGCGAAGATCGACCTCGTGTCCTCTGACCTTTGCGAGTTCAAGCGCTCTCATGAATCTTTCAGCACCGTCATTCCGTTTCGGCGACGTTCCGCATAGTCTTCGGATTCACTCGAAATTAGGGGAACATTCTTCCTGCCATGCATGGTCCGGCTTATTGCTGGTCCTGGCGGATCAAAGAGGACGAGATTCGATGGTACCGTTGATCAGGCGCTTGACCCTTGCGGTACGGATTCCTGCGGGATCTATTATAATCGCCATTCGGCTGGAGGGACGAAGTTGCTATTTTCATCGAGTTTTGACATTTCAATTAAACCGAGGCTCCTCTGACCGTTAGGACATGCCAATTTCGGAGCAGTGGTCTACATTTGTCCACCGCGATGTTTTTATGCTGACACTAGCGATGCAATTAGGGTTGCACCCTTCCGCGACCGTCCACAATGTCCCCCCCCGTTGATTCCTTCGGCACCTGTGAGTACCCGAAATTTCACTTATTCTTCCAGATGAAAGATTAACTCGCGCCACTGAATGAAAGTTCGTCACAACAGTAAATGCACCAGCTTTTTCACTGACACCAACCGAGCACCGCAGGGTGGGAGGGACAGGGGGGTTCTTGGGGAGAGGGGGGGACGAAGGTTTGTCACAGCAGTGTCGAAACAATTTCCGAATTTTTCACTGAAGATCTCTCACTGTAGCAATTTTTCGAGGTTAACCGTTGCACTCGACGGAAGCACGATTTCTTTTGCGAGGTGGGGGTTGGGGGTGGGTGGAGTTGAATTTAATGGGCACCTGTACGAATCACGGGGTTTCTCGAGGACACGAGGTCGCGTCGTGTAAGCCGAGGACGCGTAATGTGCTCATGACGACAGCTCGCAACCAACTGTGGCTCTTGGCCGCCCTGTAGTTCCGCCACCCACCGCAACCCCGAGAGCGGGGGTGGTCAGGCGCTTGCACGGTGCCGCGCACCGTTTAGAGATCAGAAGAAATGTTTTCATCTCATTTCCCCCTACTTCGAGCGCCGCACCACTGCACCGCACCGCCCCCGCCCCCGTCGCACCGCGGTGAATTGCTCGACCGAGATGCACTCGATTCCGGGTGCGGGTGCGGATGCGCTCACGTTTGAATTCACCGATTCTCTCTGAGTAACCGACGTTGCTCGGTTACGTTGTTGATGGAACGATTCCCTGCCTCCGTCAGGCTGCTGAGGTTTCGCTGTGTGGGCAACGCAGAAAATAGACTTGCCATTTATTTTTCTTTTGGAATGGTTACCGAGTCTAATGACACCCATATTAATTTCTATTGCAATTAATGAGTCGCCAACTAGGGCCTAGCAGCGGTAAAAATGGGGAAAAGTTGTTCGTATAAGACAAGAACAGGCGTGGGAGAGATCCAAAGCAGAGGTAGGCAAAAATCAACTAATAATTAAAAATGACTAATAGTCAAAACTTTAGAAAAGTTAGTTAAAACTTTTTGATTAGTTAGTCATAACTACATGGCACTAGTTAGTCACTAAATAAATAAATAAATAAATACTTTAAATACTTTAGTCATGTGTACTTAAACTATATCGGAATTTGCAGTGACCAAACGTGTCATAATCTGTACTTTATATGTTTATAAATTAATAGGATATTTTTTTGTTATTATGTTTTATTTTAACTTATAACCATTTTTAGTCATTGATTATAGTGAAATTCTGATTGCGTATGTAGACATTAGTTATGCCATTATAGTCAGTATTCAATATTCATCCTTAATAAAAATTTAGTCATTATTCATTAGTCATTACTAGACTTCGGATCTTTATGCAGAATAAAAATTGTCTGCATCGATTGCAAGAAATAGAAACCAAATTGAATGTTATTTCTTCCTGTAATGATTAAATAGAGGCGAAATTATTGTATATTGATATCTTCAATTTTAAAAATTTTTCAACAAATTTCAATTTCATCTACTCAATTTTGCTATAAATGCATAAAGATCCGCAGTCTAGTCATTACGCTCAAATACTTGCGTAGTCATTACTCATAGTCACGCTCAGGTATTTACTCTTGGTCATTACTTATTTACTACTTATTACTTATTTACTTGGTCACTTTTGTGGAGCCTATGAAGTTATTAGTCGATAATCATAATTGTGACTAGCGTTTGCCCAACTCCGATCCAAAGCTATTTCACTGGAGTAATGCGGATAGCGGGTCGCAGTGCTCACAATTCTTTGGTCCAGTAGGAGGTGGATCAGGTCTCAATTTTGAGTCCTAGATTGTTAGGTTTTTTTAGTGGGTATGGGCCCAGTATATTCGAGAGTACCGTGTCGGGACCAAACACTGTCCCCCCGACCGCCACCTTTTGGCGGGATGTTAGAGCGTTAATGCATTTTTCCGTACCAGTCCTTAAACTTAAAAAAAAGGGAAAAGTTGTTCGAAGTGATGACTCTGAGAACACATTTCAAGGTCACCAGAATCGGCGTGGAGGACGCTTTTCTAAATAATTACCAATTGTAAGAAGAACGACACAGAAAGGTATGAACAGAGGTTGACCTCCGAATGACCTCACGAATGACATCATTCGTGTTCATCATTCAAATTCACCATGGTCGACCAATTAATTTCGTACGCTGTGAATTATAAAGACGTCACTGGCGAACAGTATGATTAATATTTTGAATCCCATTAGTGCTTTCACATTTTTGGTCGTTAACAATTCTAACACGAGCACATTTGCATTTAAATTGTTTCACGGTGATTAATATTTCGACTACAGATCGCGGTGTGTTCATGGCATTTGCAAACATTGGTAAAATGCAATAAATCATTCAATGACGAACATTAAAGATATTTTTATTCCATTTTTACCACGAGAGAGGTCTCTTTATCAATATTAATTTGTTCCGCTTGTTCATATCGATATAAATTAATGTGATTAATTCATATTGGTAAAACAGAATTTTGTCCTATAAAACAATGAAAAAAATCAGTCCAAATTTATTTTCTACGAAACCACCGCAGGTTAGATATCGACAATTTTTCCAAAGTGGGAAATTTAGTGTTGAAATAATTTTTGGATCCGCCGTATATTTGTGAAATAGAGTTTTTCCACTGTTCTCACAGAATCCAGTAAGCCCTATTTAATCCAAAACATTAACGTCACTCCGTAACAGCGCTGAAACGAATTTCATGTATGCATAATGCACAGATTCCAAGGTGTGGCTTTGTTTTCTATTCTACATGGCTAGAAAGCCGCAGCATGTTAAACATTAAGCTCCCGATAATTGAAAAATGAGACGTTGTCAAGGTTTTCCTGCGGTTCAGCCTCCACACAGAAAGCCACCCAAAGACGATGTTCTAAAATTTACTTTCCGGAGCCGGGACAACGGTGATGAGATTCACGTGCGGGAAGCGGTCGCATCGACCATGCCTAAATATATTAAAATAAAAATTTTTCATGTTTTACAATCATTTTAGTTAACCAAATAATCCGCAGTAACTTGTATGCTTTCTTTGTAACAAACAGTAAGCTATTTCTCCTTGACATTTTAATATTAACTCAAATTTTAACAATAAATAGATACTTTTGTGTGTGCACTAGACTGCACCAAATATTCATAATCACATAGTTAAGGTGGAGTGGGATAAGTCCGTTAATTGGTTATTTTTATTATAACATGAGCGAAATTTCTCTAGCTTGTATTTATTAATGTAGTATAAGTTAGTATGAACTATTCGACATAAATGTCGCCCAAGAATAAACGTGTTTTCCTCGCTTAAATCAACCAATGCCAAACAGTCACGTGCGAGGTACACGTACAACTTTGAGGTTATCCTGAACGTGCAATAGTTTAAAAGTTATTCATATATTCCGTGTTGTTATTTTAGGTAAGTACAACAAATGTTGATGTAGGTTTCCATTAAATAAACCGTTTTTATTGTATTTTTTAAAAATCTATTGAGAAAAACACTGAGATGATCTTGCCCCGTAAATATTACTACACGGGGCAAGTGCGTACTATCACGGTGGGGTAAGTCCGTACTGTATGAGTAACTATCAAACTAAACAATATATTTAATGCAATAAAAAGCATTTTGTAGCAGGCTTGATAATAATTCTTTTCTTGCCCCGTAGCACTTGAAACAAGGTTCGAAAGCACTTTTAAACTTTGTTTTAATATCACTGTATCTCCTTTCATATTTAAGCATAAAATTACATGTTTGATTAAAAATGGATAACTATACATAAAACTAAACAATATAATTTAATGCAATAAGTAATAAATAATAATTGCCCCATTTTTTCGGGGCAAGTGCGTCCTAGTTGATACTTCGTACAATATCCTATCAAAATGATAATTTTCAAGGAAAATTAGAATCCTATACAATACTAATTCATCAGTAATAACTGTGGCAAGAGTTTGATACCAAGAACGTTAAGTTTTTACATACCAGACTGAAAATACATCAATTTAAAGTCCAACTTTGCAAAAATTAGGGCGGACTTACCCCACTCCACCTTATACCATAATTATTTATATTAATATTATTCATAGTACACTATAATATGTATACGTATTAGCATTCTCCAATATATGTACATATTTAAGTATGCTGATATAGTTAATTATATTACAAATATGTTAATGTAAGAGTAGGTACTACAAATAAATATACTAACGTAAAAAAAGTTATACTTCAATCATGTGTTACCTTTTTTATTGGTATCTCCATTGCCATAAATCAGCGTTGACAATTGGCATTTTATTGTTTTCTTAAAGAGAGAAACTTTTACGGTAGCTGCTATTGGCAATTTATTTCGCATACACCGATCCAATAAAAACGATAACAACGTCTTCGTAGTCGCCATAAACAGTTTGTGCATGCACTGAGAAAATCGATATACATGCATCTCGCTTCACGTACATCCATCACACATCCGATGAAATTAATTAAAATCCCACCGCAAGGTTCAAAGAAATTGAGAGGTTGAATGGTTGGAGATCCAACATTTTTACATTTTTATGATACATCATGAGGATAATTTTGCAGAATTTCATAACAATGTAATGCGAGACATGAACTGTATTAAAAAGGTTCCATAGTATTTCCTCCAACTTCCAGTTTATAATATGATCTTACCTTACTTTCCGTGAATGAAATTCCAACAAGCTTTATACGTTACTCTAAATCCAAATTTAATTGGCGTTTAGTGCAGTTTCGAAACAAGACTTTAAGCAATTGTTATCTATTGAATAAAAATTCTGAACTTCTTCTCGATCGATACTGGTCTTCTCGAATAATTTTCAATTGTCTAAATTAATACATCCGTATTTAAGCTATAATTTTTTCAATCTTTTTCAGATAGGTAAACATATTTCAAATGTATGCTTAACTTTCGAAATTAATTCATTATAATATCTTATTAGATTTCTGATAAGAAGACGAATTTTTGCACTGGATCCTCGGCATCTGCATCATGTTATAGTTCCACAAGCAAACATAAGCTCCAAAGTGGAATTAAAAAGTTTCTTTAGCACGTGTCAACACTACTTAGCTCGCGCGTATGTCAATTATTGATTACTTCTACCTCTGTCGGCGTCAAGTAGATAACGTGACAGCACTGCGCGTCAGAGTTTACAATGAGCAGAAGTAATATGCGATCGGCAAACACATTGCACATGATGTTCATAATTTTTTCAGTTCTCCATTAATCCATTCGATTCCTAATGGCATTGCTAATTGCGTAACAATACTGTGCCTGAAAAAAAAATGTAGAGCAGAAACAAAGGAGTACTACTAACATAGTACTACTAAACCAATATTACCAATATTACTGTAGTCCGCATGGTGCGTTCACACGACGGGGGAATCGATTATATAGATTGATGTGATTGTGCGCAACATAACTATTACATATTATTATATCGTTGTAATGTTTAAACTAAATATATAGTGTTCACCCATGAATGTTATTTATTAATTGTAGTGAACTCTACAGTTAGAGGAGCAAAACTGATCACACCACTTTAAATGAGAATAACTTCTTTATGAATGGACTGTGATGACCAACACCAGGGATTCTAAGCCGACGCCTAACCCTAACCCAAACCCGGTTAACCAAGGAAGGTTACTGTAACCCGCTGTAACCCATACTATCCTCTAGGGAACGGTTCTCAAATCTTAGAGAGAGCAGGTTAACCCGCTCGGAGCGGGTTACTCACTATTAAATAGAGATTCACGGAATATAACCCGAATCGTAAAGTATTTATAGCTAACGTATTATAAATAAACAGGTTCAGGTAATAATCATATTGAAAAGAGCTTTTTAAATTAGATTATTAGATAATAACAATAATTTTCAAAATTAAAGATCGAATTCGTTTGTCCGAAGTATTATGATGTCACCTATAATGTCACTATTTAAACGTGAACACACAATAAAAACAATCTGAATAAATATAAATGTTTTCAACACAACGTGTGAAATAAGAATGGGATGGATGGGCAACCCATAACAATAAAAAATCGAAAAACAGTTGATAAATCTTTTCTTCGTTTCGTTTTCCGTTCCGCGTCAAACAATTGCCAATCGACGCTCCAACAACGATACCATAATACCAGGCATTCTTGGCTCATTATTGCCTTATTATATATGTACACATATACGTTCCTTCCGAAACACACAACATTCATACTCTTCATAATTACCTAAAATACAAATTTCTTTTACCAAATTTCTTTATCAATAATAAGTTGTCCTCATATTATTTAAAATCGATTTGTAGATAAATTCAACTGATTGGCACCAAAGCATAATTATAAATAAGAAAAGAAGTTCAAACTTTGCGTACTCAAAACCCGCTCTTAGTGTGGGTTACAGTGTTTCATGGGTTACCAAAAACCGAAACCGATTCGGGTTACGGTTTCCAACCGTAACCCGCTCTTACCCGGTTAACCGGGTTACAGTTGGCCATCTAGTAACCGGTTACCGAAGCTACGCGGGTTACAGCGGGTTATTGAGAACCGAATCCGATTCGGGTTAGGTTTTTGATCCCTGACCAACGCATAACGTTAACATTATGCTCTTCCAAAAACCGCTTCGCCTTTTGAGACGTGTGTTTGGAATCGTTATCTGCTTGAAATATCCAATGTTCTGGCATATTTTCTTGAGTAAAAGGAATTAAATGTTCATTCAGGATGTCAACATATTGATATTGAAAATTGGACCAGAACCGTTTATAGTCATACCGTCCCAAACCATTACAGAACCTCCTCCTCCTCCTTTAACGGTCGACTTCCAGCATCTTCTATCAAATCCTTCACCTACTTGACGTCTTACATAACATCTTCCATCTGATCCGAAGGGATTGAATTTGGATTCATCAGTGAAAATGACTTTCACTCATTGTTGCCTTGTCCAGAGATATCGTGTTATACAGGGGGTCTCAGCTGAAGGGGGCCACCTAAATATCTCCTTTGTTTTTAATGGCACAAAAAAGATATTTTTGGCATAATTTAAATGGTTTCGAGGGAGGAATATCATAGAAGAACAATTTTTTTTGTCCGGTTATTTTTTCATAGTTTTTACAAAGTCATCGTTATTTTTTATAAGGGAACGTTTATTTTTTTTTATTCCATCTTGTTAATGACTTAAGCATATTTAAATGTATCTTTTCAGCCGCTATAAGATGGAATAAAAAAAAATAAGTTTTCCCGATAAAAAAATAACGATGACCTTGAAAAAACTATGAAAAGATAACCGGACAAAAGAAATTGTTCTTCTATGATATTCCTCCTTCGATACCATTGAAATTATGCTATAAATATTTCTTGTGTCATTAAAAATAAAGGAGATATTTAGGTGGCCTCCTTCAGCTGAGACACCCTTTATAATTGCAAATAAATTTCCCTATTTATATTCTCGCCACTGTACGTAGCTACATTTCGATTTGTACCAATGGTCGCAATCGGCTTACATTTTGCCTAACTCTGAATAATAGCATTGCAGCCGATTGCAAGAAGGAAAAGCGAACTACTGTATTGTTAATTTCAAGAAAAAGCTTTCTACTTTCCCGTTCTCTACGTTTTTAATTTCTCCCGCAGAATAAAGTCGTGATTGGTGGCAAGGACCGCGAGATATGAGCCAGTAATCCTACTTTTATATCGGTTGCCACTCAGCTAGCTTTATGTTACAGCCGCCAAAAGGTTGCTCGAATCCTTCGACCAGAAGTCATTTATCAGTTGAACCCTATTCATCATGTTAAGCTCGTGAGCTTTATCAAATACAAAGACCACGAAATTGAACTGTGTAAACGAAGTTACATATTACGTCACGCCAAATAAATGTGTCAGCACAGTACAGTCTGTCACGCTAAATCCTACCGTCGACATTTGCAATACAGCCAGTTAAATATAAAAAAATTACAATAAATCTACAAACGACCAAAAATGTTCCACATATTATTTATGTATTTCTTGGAATATACCGAGTGTCCCAATAATGTTGCACTTCCTTGGAAGGGATGATTTTCTTTCTGATTAAAATTCTGCAACTTGATTGAATATGTATAAACATTCTCCAGCAAAAATTCTCAAATGTTGCGTATTATTACTAGAGTGCGGATCTTTATGCATTTATAGCAAAATTGAGTAGATGAAATTAAAAATTGGTGGAATATTTTTAAAATTGAAGATGTCAATATATGATTTTTCCTCTATTAAGATAATTAAGGGGAAAAATAACATGCAATTTGGTTTCTATTTTTTGCAATCGATGCATACAATTTTTATTTTGCACGAGGATCCGCAGTCTAATTTTTATACACACTTCGGACCCCTACTAATAAAATTTCAACCCCTGTATGATTTAAAAATTAATATTTTCACAGAGAACCTCTTTCTTCGTAGCCATGACAAATATTTTAAATTTTCACTTTATTCTTTCAGATGTGAAAGATCCAAATGCTGTTCACAAAGGTGGAGTATAATACGAGAAATTTCCCTCAAGACGAAGCAGAGATTATTCGAGTAAGGAATAAATAAAGGCTCCATGAATTATCCAAGAAATAGAAAACGATCATAGAAAACTATTGACAATACATCGACGATTAAAAATAAATGTAAGAATTAATATTTCACGGCGAAGGTCGGCGTTGATACACGTTTACAGATATTCATTATGCATTTACGAATTTTGAATAAATATTCTGAACTGTAAATATGAAAGGTTTTTCTAATTGGCCATTTTAATTCGTGAATATTTACTAAAATCACTTATTGTATTAAAAACACAATAATTACGAAATTACTCACCATTGACATAATCCTATAGATCAGTGGTTCTTAAACTTATGTAGTCCGGGGCCCCCCTCTTGAACAACATTATTTTTGCGGATCCCATCCCAACCCTAAGCATTTTACGTAGCTCTTGACACTTAATTTGAAACATGAAAATGTGAAAACATTTTGAACATGAAATTGATTTGAATGACCTTTTTTGTATTTTTTTTTTTCTTAGCAAAAATATCTGTTGATGTCAAAATTGTATAGCTGACCCCGGTAAAGGCTACGCGGACCCACAAACACTGTACATTTTAATGTTTCATGATTCGTAATTAGCGTCGTTTAACTTCCCAATGTATCATTACTTATTCCTTTTATTGTTCTTATTTATTTACGCAGCAGCGCGTAGCTTGTCCATTCTTTTAAATTTATTAAAGATTTTTAATATTTCACTTATCGATTGTTTAATTTTTGTTCCTGTTTCATGACGTGTTGAGCCGAATAAAATATTGCCTACGAAGACCGTTATCGAAACAAATGATGGCAGCGATCATGTTAAATATTCATCGGGTGCACGTGCACTTAACTGTCTCGATTTAACCCTGCGGAGGTCATGGTTCATCGGATAGATACATGCAAAATCTTTTTATAAGTATTTTTTAACAGGGCAAGAGTAATTGACAGATGTACTCAGTCATATGTTATTCAAGCATTTACATATTTGTGGAATACATTACAATAAATTATTGGGTTGTAACATAATTCGTTCGGTCGCAAACATAAATATGTTCTGATTTTAGCGATTTAATAAAAAATTCGTGATCAAATAACGAATTCGTCTCAAGTCAAAGCACGAAAAATTACTCGGCTATTAAATAAATAAAGAATCCGTGAATTAAGAATTAATATTTCACATTGAAGGTTAGGGTCCAATAACGGCATTATTTATGAAAATGGCGGATACAATATAGAAATGTATTGACAGTAAAAACTATAAGCCTCGGTTTTGCATGAGTAATAATATATATGGAACCGATTAGGGTATATAAATTAGTTATAGTGATAATATAAGATTGATACGATTCTCCTCTTATTAAATATCTGGAATTCTCCAAAGTATTCTAAACTTGATCAGTTAACAGTAGATATTACAGTTCTTAAAAATTGAAATATCTCTTAAATTAATCATTTTTTGACGTACATAGGTCTATACAGTTTTATAGAGAATGACGAGCTGCGTCGAATAGTGCATAGAAAAATATATGTTCCTATTTCAAAAAAATGGAAGTGACCTTCAAATCTCCAAAATCTTTTCACCTACAAGATAACTGTTACAGCCATACTGTATTATCCTTTATTCTGAACAACTTTGGGTAATAAAGTTTCTTCGCGTTTTCAAAAACAACAGTATATATATATATATATATATATAAATATATATAATAATATATAAAATATATATAAAATAATATAAAATAATATATAAAATAATATATAAAATAATATATAAAATATATATATATAAAAATCGTCTTCGAATATGAAAATCATCTTTGAATGAGAAAAAACAACATTGATAACCTTGTGAATTTGTGATACCGTTTCCATCGAATTGAAAATATTTGTTATGTCATCACTAGACTGCGGATTTTATGCATTTATGACAAAAATGGGTGAGTGTAATTTCGAAAAATAAAGAGATTACAAGAATGTAAGAGTATCAATAGATTTCCTACAGCTTAATAAAGCCACTACAGAGAGAAATAAATTCGTACTTGGTCCCAATGTCTATACAATTTTGATTTTGCATGAAGACCCGCAGTCTAGTCATCACAAATAAAGGAGATAGTGAGGTGGCTACGTTTAGGTGAACCACCCTGTATAGTGTTAAAGAGACTTTATGATCATGGTGTTTGAATCAATGCTTTGGATGATCCTCTCTAATTCCGGCGGTCGTTCAGAAATAACTGTCAGCCCACGGCCACGGCACGTGGGCTTTATGGTCGTTCCGCGGGACAAGTTCTTTCCGGTCACGAGTCATTCAGAAGAAATGAATGGACGCGAGGGCTTCCCTTTAGAATCGATTAATTCTCGTTCCCGGGGCGCGGCGGAAAGAAATTCGGGCAGGAACTCGCTGGCAACCGGAAGCTAAAGGGTGTGCTTGCGCAGCTTTAGGGGTGAGTAATGGAAAAAAAAAAGAAGAAGGGGACCACGGTTCCTACGTCGAAACAGTATCGAACTGCCCTAAAAAATCAAACTACACTGGCTCGCAAAAGTATTCGAACACTTGCCACTTTCAGGCCATGAATAATGCATGCCTCCTGCCCTTTGCATTCGGAGGTCCGGTTGCACGGGATTGCAAACTCGGCGACCGCTTTGCTTCGAGATCGATGAAAGTTTTCGACACGCTGGACGCACTATGAGTTATATTTAACACCGAAATGGTAAATCACGTTCGGTCACGGTTGATCATGTCAGCTGGATCACTGGACAAAATGGTGGAACACTGTTTACCCTCAAGGATGTTCTGTAGGTATATAAAAACGCAACAAATTTTTTGAAAATTTGACAAGATATAATTCTTACTAAATTAATGCAATTACCAAAGTTTGGGTTCGATTCACTGCACCGTTTGAGAATTATAGCAACTTAAAGTTTGCACATTTTAACACGCCTTCTTATGGAGAATTCATAAAATGCCACTTCAAACCCTATGTAAACGTTGAAAAACGCAACTAGAAACTCCAGTTTTTTTATATATATGTAGTAAAAATTATGCAATTAATTATGTTCAAAATTTATTAGGACTCACTAAACAGTTACAGAGCAAAAAAATTATAAACTGTTACGAAACGTCAAATTTATCGTGTTGTCTCTCACTAGCATGGAAACGCGACAAGTGTAGACCACTGAATATAGCTACAGAGGGTACAGTATTCGCAAAAGTTTAATGCAAAATATACTCATGAATGGCTTTCATTGCCATGTATTGATGGATTTCGAATTTCTTGTACTTTTGTCTCCCATTGTACCTCCAGAACATCCTTAATTGGTATAATACTTTGCACAAACAAAATGAAGGGTCTTCCATCGAGAGGTGTCATTTAACATTGTTTTATTTGTGAAGATTAGAGTTGTCACTCTTCGACACGTGGTTAGCAGAATTGTAAAACAGTAAAATATTGTAAAAAAGTTGTTAATTGTAATTTAAAATATCGCTTCTTAATGGAAAACCCTGTAGTGTACTGGACTCGTGGCAGGCCCCAAATAAAAGGGATAATAATTGAATTGAAATGAATTTTTTTGGGTATTTTGTTATTGTAAAATGCCTAATGGAAACGGTGAAAATTAAATTTTTATTGATAACTGGCATTGATAAATGATTATTAATTATCACTCGGTGACTTTTTCCAAAGATATTTTGAAAATAATTATTTCGGATCTCTGGTATTATGCTTCGTACAGACTAGAACATTCCGACGAACTGCGCCGCAAACCGCGCATTTCGACAAACATTTCGACGAACGTTTCGACGAATGGCGATCGGAACGGATTTGTGTTATTTCCAGATTTTCTTGCGAACAACTATGGGAGCTGCAGCGGTATATACTGCACAAAGAAATACAGAAAATGTTGGCACTTTATTTAGATGTAATGTTCAGGTCTCTACGAAGCATCAGATTCGAGATTAAATGACTTGAATATTTGGATATTTTATGACATTTCGACGAACATTTCGGCGAACATTTCGGCGAACATTTCGGCGAACATTTCGACGAACATTTCGACGAACGTTGCCACGAACGCCGCCACGAACTTCGCCGCGCGCATTTCGGCACGCATTCACGCGAACGGTCGATCCATCAGCTATGGGAACGCCGCCGCGCGCATTTTGGCGAACATTTCGACGAACATTTCGACGAACGGTGCCACGAACGGTGCCATGAACGCCGCCGCGCGCATGTTTGCGCGCACGAACCCGAACGGGCTGGCACTTACAAATCTGTTTGCAGGACAGATAGCATATCCTAAGTATTCATAATATAATTTATAAATGTCAAGAAATATACATAAATTTATAAACAAAGACATCGGTGATTTAAATTATATATTGTAGTAAATTAAATTAAATTATAATTTGTCTCAAATTATTAAAGATGCCCTTGCTATGAAAACATTGCATTTTTTCCCTGATATTTTACGCGAATTCTGAACATTTTCGGTAATCTTGCACACCCCTGCAGAAATCCCGAAAAAATTCACGGGAAACCCGAACACCACCGGAAATCCCGAATATTCTCTGAAAAAACTCAGGATTTTTGGGATCCCGTTCCGACATGATACGAGGCTTCCCATCTCGTTCCCGGCATCGGGATTCGGGAATTCCCGGGTTTTAGCGAGGTTGCCTCAAACTTTTTCTATAAGAACTCTATTTCTCTCGATATTGAATAAAATGTGTGTCTCTTGACAGTAACAGCATCATCGCGCAGCCCAATGACGTTCGTCGAAATGTTCGTTGAAATGTGCGGTTCGCAGCAAGGTTCAAGGCGCTGTTCGCGGCGCGGTTCGTCGAAATGTTCTAGTCTGTACGAAGCATTAGACGTTCACTTCTGAAACGTGATACTGTCGGGATATTTGGATGAGAAGTTTTCTCAGGACCACACAGTATGCATGATTCGCTAAGTAGTCGAGTGGAGTATCAAGGCGACCGCGTTAATCCGGGCGACACTGTTTTATTGAGATTTAAACAGGCCCGACGTCTTCAAATAGCTCCGGAAGACGGAAAGTTCGCTGGGAGAGTTTTCATTCATCCTCTCGTCTCCGGTGGATCATCGTCGAACTGTTCCCAGTCTTCCGTTTACGAAAGAGCTCTCCCGCCGTTCACGGTTGCGAAAGTTTCGCCGTTTCGTATTCGCTCGGCTCGGTGCATCCCGGCTGAGTTTTCTTCGCGTTAACATCCACCCACGCGGCTTCGGCGACCTCTTCTGGAAGCGTTCAACCAACCCGGGGCCGCTTGTTTCAGGAAAGATAAGTCAGTGGAAAGGTATCGGGCCACGAGGACTCGGAGGATCGAGGACACCCAGTTATAACGGGTGAACCATCCACTATTCGGATGTCAAACTAATCAACAACGCTAGTCGCAAAACTTGGAAAAATTGACGATGTCACGCAAGCAATTCCAGAGCTGAGAAAAATTTTGGGGAAACACAATTCAATCACTATTTCAAATAATCGTTTCCACAAATAAAATATTTTTGTTCCGATGATCTAAAACATGCAATAAAATATTTTGATTTTGATAATCTGAAGCACAGAACAAAATATTCTTATTTCGATCATGTAAAACATATAATAAAATATTTGAACTTTGTCTTAAATAGTATTTTAAATATTTCTTGACGAGGAATTATTTATTCCACATTTTTTTTAGCCATTTTCTCATGTAGAATTACCCCGAGTTAGGTTGTTCTCGAAGAACTGAATATGCAGTTTTTATGGTAGTAGATAGACGATCACTTGTACAGGGTGTTACAAAATTATATGTCGTGGACACCATAGCGCGATTCTACACCCCCGATTTAGTTGAAAATGATGTAAGAAACCCCCCGCATAATTGACCTTGAACGTGAAAAACAAGGTAATGAAATCAACAATTTTTTTAAGGATTAAGATTTTTTAAATTTTTATACCAAAATTTTCTTTTAAAATCTACAATCTTAAACCTTAAAAGGAAATTTTGGTACAAAAATTTAAAAAATCTTAATCCTTAAAAAAAATGTTGGTTTTTTAACCTTGTTTTTCACGTTCGAGGTCAATTTTGAGGGGTGTTTCTTACGTCATTTTCGACTAAATCGGGGATGTAGAATCGCGCTATGGTGACTACGACATATAATTTTGTGACACCCTATACAGGGTGTATGAAAATTATATGCCACGACCACCATAGCGTGATTCTACACTTCATGATCGGTGAAGATCTGTTAAAAAAAGTTGCCGCAAAATTGTCCTTGACCTTGAATTTCAGGGTCAAATTTTTTTATTATTGCATTGTATTCTACGCATCACGGGGATATGCAAAGTGTCAAAGGGGGAACCATGGGTCAAAACTCAACCGTTCTGCTAGAAATTGATGCACAAGTTTTGTCGGCTGTAAGATGAATTTTATTCATAGAAGGCTAGTTGTTGACATAAAAACGGTCATGACGAGAATGAAAACACACCGCTACAGCGTTAAAGACCACATGCATACAGTTCGAGTGACCCCCACTATCGTGAATTTGATTGCTTTGCTTTGATTGATATTTAATATAAAAAATTTGGCCTTGAGATTCAAGGTCAAGGACAATTTTGCGGAAACTTTTTTTAACAGATCTTCACCGATCATGAGGTGAATTTTCATATAAAATTTTAAATTTAATATCAATTTTCATACACCCTGTACATCTGCTGCAACATAAAACACATATGTACAGTTTTTCTAAACACTTTTTTGATAGTGTTGCACTAAGAATCTGCTGTATTTTTATTTATTTCGCTCAAGGTCGTTGAATTCGTCCGAATCTCAACCACTGAGTGGAGAGAATAAAAACACATGGTCTTTTTTAGAACTTTCCCATACAATTTTGCCAACAAATAATGGTGGACGTACACTTTCTTAGATCCTAAAGAATAGCAATATTTAATTCCATATTTCAACGTGATCATATATTTCTGTGAAATTTTTCATCTATTACCAACAATAACTGGGGTACTGAAGCCGTTCGAGTTAGGTAGGACACCGTTTAAAATGAGGAACATAATAGTAACAGTTACATTAACTGGTGCACCCTGTATAGTCCGCACGAAACGGGTTAAACGCGGTTTATTCAGGACGAGGAGCCGGTTCCTCGGTGACTTCCACCGCCTTTTATGCTCCCGAATGCAGATGAGAAAAGTTTTATTAACTTACGGAACGGGTTAATTGAAAATTATTAAATATTCAGAAGCGCGCGGAGCAACCGGCGCGGCGAGCAAACGTTATATGAAAAACACGACGCGCTGTTTGCCGAAGGATAAATCGATCGACCGCCCTTGCCACAATTATGTGCGATGTATGTGGTTGGACATTTCCCATTTCGAATGGCAGTAGCAAAAATAGACCCTGAACAGAAGAGCAACCTTTTTGCCATATAGTCGGACACAAAAGTTCTTCACTTAACAAATTAAAAATGCAAGTGGATCACCTATTACCGGAGCTAACAAAGAGACGTGGATCAAGAAGGCACAGCAATATCTCGATATACAGTCACAGTGTATTTCAACTAACGTTTAGTAACAGAGGGTGAGAATTTTGACAACAATTCCATTTCCAAGAACCACAAACTAAAATATAATTCGATTTTCTTCACTAATGGAAAAGCGAAGTAAAATGAAATTGTCAATTATTTCATATGTTTATAAAATTCATAAAAGTCTGCATGCCCTCCGTGAAAAATGTTGAGTGAGTATTAAACATTATCGAAACGTTGGGACAATTCGATTTCCATCAATAATGGAAATGAGAAAAAGAATAAAGCCGCGGTGCGTTCCAATTATTTTATACGTTTCTAAAATTCATAAAAATCTATTTTTTTTTTTTTAATATTGAGGAAGTATTAAATACATAATATCAAAAAATTCGGACAGTTTCCGTGATCTCGATGGAAATGAGAAATAAAATTCTAAATAGGGACAAAAAGTATTTCAAAAATTCCGGCAATAAATAAGGCAAAAAATTTCCTTGAATAGCCGCTCGAGCAGAAGTTTATTTCAAAGGTTTATTTCAAGTCCGATGCAGAATCGAATCGATTAAAAGTACAAACTTCTGTGAACATCGCATCGCTGTCGCGAAAAGAGATTTATGTGTTTCGTAAATCTATAATAACGTTCTATTTGCAGCGGCTAGTTTGCGAATCGCGTTGGAGTGCGAACTAGTTTAATCATTACAGAATCACCTAGTGCAAATATTATGACGTGCATGCCATGATTCATTATTATCAGTGGTAAGTGTAATTTCTAGTACCTGTTGATGAATTTTTCTGATTCTGTCAGCGTCTGTGTAAACGCCAAGAGATAAAGCTAGTTTACAATGTGTAAACAGTATGCACGACAATACATATACAAATTGTTTAATGCAAAAGTGGTGTAAGAAAAAATACATTTCTATAGACTAGTTCTTTGAACGGGGTGATACCGGAGATAATGTGCAGGTAATTTTTTCCTTTGCGACAATGTTCTCCGAGCGGAGTTGGGGATTAATCAATTAAAATTTTAACCAAGATTAATTGATTAAATGTGTACGATTGAAAAAGACAATCATTGAAAAATGGACAATTGATTCAATCGATTGATGAAGTTAATCGTCAATCGTTGATTAAAAAAAGAAACCATCGAAAAATCGGAGACTGATATAATCAATTGTTGAAGTTAATCGCCACACGGTCTATCCATATAATTGTAATAAGTTGGGAGAGAGAGAGAGAGACAGAGAGCGGAGATGGAGAATTGACAGAAATATATCTCAACAAAAACTCAGTTTACATTTTTTTCGGTATGCATACACTTTTGGTTCCGTATTTCATTTCAGAAATGTTAGCAGTTAATCATTAATCGATTATCCGATTTACGATTACAATTTAGAAGAATGTAATCGTTAACCGCAATTAACGGCTAAAGTAGGAGTTTAAATAGGAGTTTAATAAATTACAATATACAGGGTGCGCCATTTGTAGGTACCATATGTTAAATGCTTATAAAATAGTGAAAACGTAATTAAATCGAGTTCGGTTTGCGATATTTATTTACTTTGGTTTATACCAATACAAAAAATTCATTTTTTAAATACAACGTCGGGCAAGTAATCACCTTTATGAACGACGCAAAGAAATGCTCGTTTTTGGGCATTTCCCATA
The DNA here is from genome assembly GCF_051020765.1 of Lasioglossum baleicum. Classification (NCBI taxonomy): domain Eukaryota; kingdom Metazoa; phylum Arthropoda; class Insecta; order Hymenoptera; family Halictidae; genus Lasioglossum; species Lasioglossum baleicum. The sequence continues at coordinate 3,897,362 of NC_134946.1, read as the reverse complement.
ACTTTTTGCAACGTTTCGGGCATTATTTCCGTTATTTCCTTACGGATTGCATCTTTCAGCTCCTGGAGGGACCGCGGCGCGCCAACATAAACTTTTGACTTTAAATATCCCCACAGAAAAAAGTCTGGAGCAGTCTGGAGGCGTCAAATCCGGCGAACGTGGAGGCCAATTGTAATCGCCATTTTTCGAGATTAAGCGATTCGGGAACAATCTTCTGAGGAGAGTCATTGTGCTGGTGTTAAGTTATTCATGGTGAATAATGGTATGAAATGAGCTGTCAAATACGCTAGAATATTCTCCGGAATGTTTACGAATAGCAATTGTTTTAGCGTTTAACATATGGTACCTACAGACGGCGCACCCTGTATGTATAACACTGAATTACGATGTAATTATAATTTCTGTAGTAATTCAATTGTAATTCTGCACAACTCTGGGTATGGGTAGGGAGATAGTCCCGTTCCCCCAATTTCCATCTAAGGGGGAGCCGAGCCCCACACTACCCCCTGAACTTCATCTTTGGGGGGTTGTGCATAACAGCATTTCCCCACCGCCCTGAAACAAAAAAAAGAGGATTGCAAGGATGCGAGATTCGCGTTCTCATTTCTCGTTAATACAAAAATGGGATTTGTCAGTAGACAAAAACGCTAGATAGAAGATCGATCTGGGGTGCTATCGTCCTTAAAAGTCCCATTTTTTTCATTTACGAGGCGTAATTTGCATTATTCGACAGCATGTAGCTATGAAAATACACAAATAATGCAAATTGCGCCTCGTAAACGAAAAAGTAGGACTTTTAAGGGCGATAGCGCCCTAGATCGATCTTTTATCTAGCGTTTTTGACTACTGAAAACCCCCGTTTTTGTATTACCAAGAGATGAGAACACGGATCCCGCACCCTTGCAATCCTGAAACAAGGAGTCTACTCCCTCAAAACACGATCCGACCGTCGTTGTTATAAATCTCCATATTTACCAGTCACGATTGCCGTTTACGTCACACTTTAACAGAAGCGGTTAACAAAGCTGGTTATTACAGCGGCCAAGGGATTATCCCCTCGGGTCTTAACCAATTTACCCGGCAGCAGTAACGTAACCAGATGTACTAGTTAACCAAAGTAAAATTGCGTGTGGGGAGAGCGAATTTGCTGCACGTTAACTCCGTTGTCCGGTGGCCGTTGTATTTATGGCGGCGGTGTTAGCTGCTTCTGAAATTGTCCCTTCTACAATATGGACACACGCGAGCAACATGTGGTCCATGCTCCGTTTGCTGGATATTAGTTTATTACAATGGTGGACGTTGGACGTTTAACAGACGACCACATAACCGTGTGCAAAATGCTTCGGACATTTTCTTTACGGAATGCTCACTTTTTTTAAAAAACGTATTTTCCGTAAATAAAACACTTCGCAAGAGTCGGGTCAAAATTGACCCGGGGAGGGTTGAACAAATAAATTTATTTAAAAATGAATAAAATAGAATCGAATAGGTGCTAACAGTTTGGAGGCTAACGTCCTACGGTTTCTTTAAAAAAAACTGCCAAAAATGGACTCATATGGAACACATTACGTGAGTTGGTCCCCTAAACTCCTGATGGTCCGGTGCATCGGAGCACGCAGACCGCACAAGTAAGTAAGTAGTTCGTTGTGAAATGCTAAATACCGCCGACGACCCGCGTGTCTATTTATAGAGCCGGTCGGGTCGATATTTGTCCGCTATAGAGTGGAGCGAGTGACCTAGGCGGAAAAGGAAGAAGAAGAGGAGGAGAAAGAGAAAGCCCGAGGAAGTGATCGAGGAGAGCGTGGATCAGGATCAGCTGGAGAGAAAGAAGGAGGGACAGAAGAAGCGCACATGTTCTTCGACGGTTTTTGAGCACAGGTGTCTGTTCCAATTTTACCTCCAAATCTAGTGGAATCGAGTCGGCTTCTGAGATCTTCCAACAGTTGCCAGATCCCTACGACTTTCATCTTGGAGCCAGCACATGCTTGGCCCATCTTTTCGGGTTACTGGCCCGTGCGTTCCCATGAACATGAATAACGATTCTGCAGCTCTAATTCGAAGCCAGGTGCGAGAACTTTGGAGGACAATGACATGTGCCAAACATCCAGTTAACACCAAACCTACCGAGCACTATCGGTAAATGTTATCTTGTAAAAGTGAGGACACTAAATTTACTGTCCGTAATTTTTAATATACAGTTTTCTTTCGATATAAGACAAGAATGTTCGTTTCGAAATAAGAAGATCGCTCTACTCCTCGATATTAGGAGTGACGTTACCCACACAGTGGAGATAATATGAAATAGTTGATGGTGGGGGAACCGGTACACTGGTAGTGGGGGAACAAGTTTCCCGAGCCTGCTCTAGATGACGATCCAATAGAAAACAGGGGACCCACAACCTAACAAGGAAAGGACCCCTAATGTATATGGATCCCTAATGATGTCTACAAAATATTAGGTGTAGTTACTCAATAGTTTTAAAGATATAAATAATTGAACTTCGAAAACTTGAGCAAATCATGGTATATCAGCAAGGTATGAAAGTTTAATTGTTTATATCTTTAAAACTATTGAGTAACTACACCCCTGTGCGATGGGGTTTTAGTGAGTATGCCTTCGCCTCTTGTTTTTATCAGGCGAGGTGAGCCCCACACTACCCCCTCCAGCGACCGTCACCTGAAGGGGGGGGGGGGGTGTGCGTAAAATGCATTTCCTCACCGCCCTTAAACAAAAAAAAAGGGGACCCACAACTTCTCAGCCCACTGAAGAACGATGTCAAGAATAGTCGGAAGCCGGTCCCCAGTCATCGTCTTATAGCGAAAGAAAACTGTAAATGGATGCTCGGACAAGAAAATTTATTCCATCATTTTCCATAAATGAATTTTTCGAGAAAAACCCAATTTTCCATTCAACGGTATATTCCCATTGCCGGAAGAGATTCTATGCTAACTTTCGCTAAAATTGAAAAACTGACTAGGAAGACTGTTTCAATTGAATTGGCGCGAATAGTGGCAGATAAATGCGCGTGAAAATTCCGCAGGATTGAAGTTACGCCCGGACAAAGTTTACCAAAGGAAAATATAGTGCGGGGAGCACTGGCTAGGAGTTCACCCTCGCGAAATTGCAGATCCTCTTGCGAGACAAGGCAACGGTTCCCTCTTTTTCTCAATGTTTTGTCAAAGGATATGTGGAATCATTTATAAAGGTATATCGACTGCAGCATACACACGCACACATACACAGTGTCGAATATAATTCACGAGGACTTTCAGGATTTGATTTTCTTGCCGGCCTGTGTTACTCCCGTTTCTGTGCAAGATTCATTCTTTGTTATGTAGCAGTCAATAAAAATTTGAACTATACCAACATTAAGTTTAAAACGCAGAAGATAAGACGACTGTCGCGACATTTTTGAGAGAGATTATTTTTTAAACTTTTAGGATAATTTATCTCACAGTGGTAATATTTTTGTTGAAAAATATGTGGTAGAGATATTAGATGATTGCATAAGTTCGTGCCCGCTTTGAAAATAAAATTTAATGGTTAAATTTTAAAGAATACAACTTTATTAATCAATTATAATAGATATAGTCACCATTCTTTTCTAATTGTAGAAAATTTAACCACTTTTTTAATTTTAATTTAACCAATCTCTAACCAAATCTTTAAATCTAACCATTCAATTTTATTTTCAAATCGGGCACGAACTTATGCAATCATCTGATAGATAGATAGATTCCATTTCATCTATCGGTAGACATTTGGTAATGTTGATCACTTAAAATTTATTTATACATGAAAAATGATCGCTCGATGTTGGACTATGTTTTAATTTTAAGATCTTCAATTTCTATTTGTTACCGAACAGTTTCACAAAATTTGAATGATTTGTGATATTGCTTCATATTTGGAATTTTTATGCAGAGCTGAATTCCATTTTGAAATAACTCTTCTCTCAATACTTTAAAAATTTTCACTCACAAACCCAGATATCCATTGATCCGTATAATCTACTTGCAAATGATATGCTTTATTGTGTGACATCCACAATTAAAAGATGACTGATAAATTAATTTTATATATTGTACAAATATCAAGAACTGATTAGCGAACAACAGAATTCCTTTCACTCAAAGGTTTCACAAACGTGAACGAGGATATCGCGGGGTAAAAATGTTCGAAACATTTGCATACATGCTCTAAAAATAGCCGTTTAAATTGCATGCTCAAAATGAAAGGAGAGACGTTCGGAAAAATATTCCGGCCGCCGGTTTGACCGACTTCGGGGGGTAGTTATTTGCGCCGAGGAATTTCGTAATTTCCATGTTGGGCTAAACGAGGAAATTGGATTATACGCGCAAAAGGATCAGCTCGCGTGAGCATCGAGTGTTTCGCGTTTCGCAACTCTAATGGTGGCTACCCTTGCGTGCGGCTTGCAGGACACGTGATTTTTTCGTTGGTTTTCACGCAGCCCCCGTTCGGTCTCTTCCACAACTTATACCGGGTGTCGCAAAAACGTTGTAAATCTCTGAGAGGGCTGATTCCCGAGTCTATTCGAATTAACTTTTTTATTATCGAAATAATTTTTCAATAGGTACCTACTCTTATTGGGAGCTGAAAAGGAGTGCAGGTACTCTCCGTCTGCCAGTACCGGCGATTAGTCACGTGACGCATGCGAGACGAAACGTGGTGGAAGCGTGGGGAGACAAGTCTTAATCTGACGACTATGGTAGGCAGGGATTCTAACCCGACGCCTAACCCTAACCCAAACCCGGTTAACCAAGGAAGGTTACTGTAACCTCCTGTAACCCATACTATCCTCGAGGGAACGGTTCTCAAATCTTAGAGAGAGCAGGTTAACCCGCTCGGAGCGGGTTACTCACTATTAAATAGAGATTCACGGAATATAACCCGAATCGTAAAGTATTTATAGCTAACGTATTATAAATAAACAGGTTCAGGTAATAATCATATTGAAAAGAGCTTTTTAAATTAGATTATTAGATAATAACAATAATTTTCAAAATTAAAGATCGAATTCGTTTGTCCAATGTATTATGATGTCATCTATAATGTCACTATTTAAACGTGAACACACAATAAAAACAATCTGAATAAATATAAATGTTTTCAACACAACGTGTGAACACAACGTGTGAAATAAGAATGGGATGGATGGGCAACCCATAACAATAAAAAATCGAAAAACAGTTGATAAATCTTTTCTTCGTTTCGTTTTCCGTTCCGCGTCAAACAATTTCCAATCGACGCTCCAACGACGATACCATAATACCAGGCATTCTTGGCTCATTATTGCCTTATTATATATGTATACATATACGTTCCTTCCGAAACACACAACATTCATACTCTTCATAATTACCTAAAATACAAATTTCTTTTACCAAATTTCTTTATCAATAATAAGTTGTCCTCATATTATTTAAAATCGATTTGTAGATAAATTCAACTGATTGGCACCAAAGCATAATTATAAATAAGAAAAGAAGTTCAAACTTTGCGTACTTAAAACCCGCTCTTAGTATGGGTTACAGTGTTTCATGGGTTACCAAAAACCGAAACCGATTCGGGTTACGGTTTCCAACCGTAACCCGCTCTTACCCAGTTAACCGGGTTACAGTTGGCCATCTAGTAACCGGTTACCGAAGCTACGCGGGTTACGGCGGGTTATTGAGAACCGAATCCGATTCGGGTTAGGTTTTTGATCCCTGATGGTAGGTGCTCCAACCAGTGTCGCCAGATGGGGGGAGTCGCGGTGAAATGATGTACCCCCTCTCTGATGACCAGAGTAATATGTGACACGTTGCGCGTGCGCGACGGGGATTTAGTGGGGCGAATGGAAGACACGTTGCGCGTGCGCGATGGGGACGCAACAATGACATGACATTTCGCAGGTTTTAGGTTATTGCCGCGTAAAATTCACCCATTTACTTATTTCACATACTATGTGATTATTGATCCCTTTATGTCTATGTTGTGAGTTGTATTTCTTTAAAATGTAACGTTACAAATAAAACATAATTTGTCAATTTATCGTGTAGAAGAAAAATGAGTGAATTTATTATCCCAGTCTCTTTCATGCAACTATTTTTGAGGAGCGTATGAGGGTTAACAGTGTTAAAATATATTATGATTTATTGATTTTACTGGAATGTAACTCAGTACTACATACATACAGACTTCAAGATTTTTTCAATTGTACATATAGTAAGCATTCATCCTTCGCTTCACGACTGAAACTCCCACATGTTACAATTAATTTTATTTATAATAAAGAATGTTTACAGTCTCTATTTAGAACGACCCACATGATTCATTTTATTATGTAGGTACATGTACATAATAGGTACGATACGATCAGATACGATACGATACCAATAACCTAAAAACTGCGAAATGTCAGTCGTTGTTGCGTCTCCATCGCGCACGCGCAACGTGTCACATATTACTCTGGTCATCAGAGAGGGGGGGTACCTTGTATTCCCCTCGAGTGACGGTTCGGTCACTTTCTGGCGACACTGGCTCCAACTGACGTCTGTCAACTTGAATATGGTCAGTACATATGGAAAATGACATCAAATAATAAATAAATATTTTCGCGGAATTTGAACTGCTTTTCTTTATCTAATGAATTTTCCGGGTTTACCTCGATCACCCCGTACACGGATCGTGCGGCTTTCAATCTTGCGCTCGCCTTGTGTCAAGGGTGGTTTTCGATGCTTTACACGTGGCTGTTACTGGGTTACACGGTGAAATTAGCCGTCGTTCACACGCTTTCACCTAAATATTACGTCATTACACGCACAACGTCCGGTTTTACAGCACTCTGACAGTGCTCAGAAAAAGGAGGAAATACCAACATTTTCCGAGAATATTCCCTAAATGTTACATTGAGTAAATCATTCTTTTCTTTGCGATATTAAGTAGCTATTTGAAATCTCATCATACATAATTATACTCAATCAAATTAATCACGGCAGTTTTCTTTGATTGATATTTAATATAAAAAATTTGGCCTTGAGATTCAAGGTCAAGGACAATTTTGCGGAAACTTTTTTTAACAGATCTTCACCGATCATGAGGTGAATTTTCATATAAAATTTTAAATTTAATATCAATTTTCATACACCCTGTACATTTGCTGCAACATAAAACACATATGTACAGTTTTTCTAAACACTTTTTTGATAGTGTTGCACTAAGAATCTGCTGTATTTTTATTTATTTCGCTCAAGGTCGTTGAATTCGTCCGAATCTCAACCACTGAGTGGAGATAATACTCTGACAGTGCTCAGAAAAAGGAGGAAATACGAACATTTTCCGAGAATATTCCCTAAATGTTACATTGAGTAAATCATTCTTTTCTTTGCGACATTAAGTAGCTATTTGAAATCTCATCATACGTAATTATACTCAATCAAATTAATCACGGCAGTTTTCGAAGACGTATGAATTTGCAGAATTTTTTGGAAGATGCTCCGCGAAAATAGAGGCTTCAAGCTTTCAAATTAGTCTAGACTTTATGATTGTCCTGTTTTGTTTTTTACGAAATGATCACAATTTAATTGTCAAAAATTTTTCGGGAATCTGATATCTAGTTTAAATACTTTTTGGATCCACGGTATGTCGGTGTGCGTTAGTATCGCTCGTTCTGAAGTGTTTACGTGGGAAGGAGAGGAATCCGACGGCGACGGAAGGAGGTGACAACGCGAAAGAGACACGTTCATATAGAATTAACTTCTTTTCTTCCCGACCAGCAAAGATGTACTTCACTTCGGAGACAATGGGAGCTCGTGCTCGGCGAGGTCAGCTCCTTACCAGAAGATGAAGTAGCTTCGAAAGAGTACCCTTCACGACGGTGGAGTATACAAACAGCTCGCTAATGGGCGCCTCTGCGCATCCTACTTCAGAGGACCTAGCTAGCTCGCTTTCTCTTCTGGCCAGAACGATCGAGTTTCAAATTCCTTTTATAACCGAAGAAAACAGGAATCCCCCTCGAAAATACAAAAAGACGCCATTCTCTTTTCAAGCGGTAATGGAATCAGCATGTACGTAGAAAGTTCCCGAAAAAATTTTCAAGGAAATTTGACGAAAACAGAAATTTAGGAGAAATCGAAATTAAATTAGAAACATTAAATATTTCGGAATTGAGCGGAAAAAGTTACCGTCTCTGTGCCAGTACCGGGACTAGTCACGTGACATTGTGACACATGCACGACAGAGATGAAAATAAATAACGGTCTGCGAAAGTAGAGACTTCGAGCTTTAAAATGAGTCGAAATTTATCATAGTGCTTTTTTCTTTTTTAACGAAATTAGTAGTGCTGAAAAATACGTTTTTGATTGAATGCTATAACCCTTATAGCAGTTTCCCATCTCCGTGGCCTTCGTTTATAGAAAAATCTTAATACATTAGTTCCGTAATGAAACCCTTGACAATTCTGTGATCTAACGCGAGGCAACCCGGCACCCCATTACCTAAATTAGTTTTCCTGCCACCACGACAACGAGTTCGTATTTATTTCATAGTGAAAGCTGGAAATCACGACGCGAAACTGCTTCCCCTGATAGAATTTTCTCCCGAGTATGACTGAATCGTGGATTACGAGCATAAATGTATTTTCAACCTAAATATTGCTGTAGTGCTCCTTTAAGTTTCATTTGACACGTTGCGTATGAATGCTGCTTTATGAAACGTAATTACAAATTCTATTTTGTATTAATGCGAGATATTAATAAGTCAATTAGAAATGTGTACCATGAATTCTTACACGACAGTTTTCAAAATAAATTTCATCACGATTAGACTAAGGATCTTCATAAATTTTTGGCATACACAAATTTCTAAAATACGCTTCCGTAACTGCCACATTGGTATAATGTTAAAAATTTCAGTTTTATAAAAATTTGCAGAGGAATTCGCAATCTAATCACAAGTAATTAATTGCCCTCGTTTTATTTCTTATAAAATTAGGAATGCAGACGATAATATTCCCGAAGATCTTCGGTCCAATTAATTTCAACACGATAACGCTAAACAAGATAAACATGTTGATAAACGTATACGCGGTATTAGGAGGATGATTAATTATGTGGAAACGACTTCATCAGGGCAATCTATGCTCCTTCTTTTATGACGACATACAGACGAGGAGCATGATTGCGCATGATTCGTTTATCCTGTGCAGTCGGCAGCTTAGGGAAATTGAAATGAGCAACAGATTATAAAATTGAGAACGCGAAAGTTTGCATGCACCCTTCACGGCACGCGGTGCAATTAGGATCACCATCGAAGCGTGAGCGTCGTTCAGAAAACGTCGTACGGTTTCCTATCTTCGTTTGAGGCGCTTCTGCGGCCATTTTTTATCTTGTTTATTGATGCAAGCATTAACGACGAGCTCGTTAACAATCATAATATAGTACGAGATGAATCTACTACCCTTTGCAGGAAATATTCAATCCAAACCGTGGATATGATCGTTAGAATTATTTATATTAATCCGGCAATCCTGGGAGTCCTCTTGTGACGTCAGACAATTTTTCTGTGCACTGCTTTTTGCTAATCTATTGCAAGATAATTACAAATGTTTCTTTAGCATCTTTTCAGTGAGAGAGAGAAAGAGAGAGAGAGAACGTTTGAATTTTCCATCCCTAAATTATACAGGGTGTTCCACGTAACACTTTTCACGATTTTTCAATTAACTGCTTGCGATAATCTAACAAAAAAATATTTTAAACAAAAGTCGATCAGTTTTCGATTGGCTATACATTGCAATGAAAAATAACTATCTCCACGGAGGAGTTATAAGATTGAAACTTGGTAGAAAATGTTTTAAAATAGACTTCCAGGCAAATTTGTTCCCCTACATTTAGATAGATTCTTTTCACCATTCTAATCTGCCTAAGACGTTTTTAAATGGCTTTCTAAAGTGTCTGTAAACTGAATACTGCTGTTTGAAATGAAAACTGTAGAACCGTTCCCGCTTGTCGAGAGACCTGTCACCAACATTGAATCTACATTTCCCTAATCCCTATTCATGCTTGCCCTAATAAAGAAAAGTCTTCCTTCCTTGTCTATGTGCTTTAATCTTGAATCTGGAGTCACTTTTACTTCTAGAATGTGCAATAATTAGAAAATACGTGTGTCAACCACTTGTCGACATATCGAATGTTTTTTGTAACAATCATAATCTATAACAATCATTTTTAATAACAAACGTTCTCGTTAAATAAAGGAGGTATTTTTCGCGATCGCACTATTTTGAAAGAATGGTAATTATTTTTCTCGGCGCACAGGTTCGATCAATTTCTACACTAAATGAATATAGCTTGAGGGGCATGAAACGTTATAGTCCCGAACGTTATAGTTCAAACCCGAATCGGAAGCGTTATTTGGTTCGAACTCGGACTATAACGTTTCATGCCCCTCAAGCTATATTCATTTAGTGTAGAAATTGATCGAACCTGTGCGCCGAGAAAAATAATTACCGTTCTCGTTAAAGTACAGTGGGTTCAAAGGATATTTGGACATGAATTTTCCGATACTCGAGAAACTGGCAGAATATTGAACCTATTATAATTTCGCCAAAAACAATCGTACAGCAATAATTTGGACTCACTTTAAAGCTTGAAGATTTTACTTCTGCACACCATTATTTATTTTCCCCCAAGATATTTTTGCATGATATAGCAGACGAGAAACTGAAGACTCATTTTTCCTAAAAATATTAATTGAAACCTGTCTTAAAAATAAGAAGATTAGAAAATATTTTATAAAGTTTATTTTATGTGTTGATTATAATTACAGATGGTAATAATGTCAACATGAATCATCATCATAACCATTTCTCAAACTATCTCAACATTAGAATCTACTGATTAGTTGGCGAACTTATAGTACACACTATATATAAATCAATTTTCATCAAATCTACCTATAGACGCTTTAATTTGCATAGACGTCCGCAGTCTACTAATCCTAGAACGATTAAGGTACGATGATAGTGCGGGTGGGGGGAGGGCGGATCCAGCGGATGGAAAATGTCGATAAAGCATTATTTAAAAAAGGTTCATAAAATCAACTAAAGCCCCGTATGTTTTCAAGATTACTCCTAGCCTACCAACTTTAGTTTAACGAATATATCATTAAAAATGTAGAGAGTGAAGTCTTTGCGAGTTTTTCGAAAGGAAAAACGAAGAAAAGGGTTCATCAAGTGGAGTGAAAGAAAAAGGATAAGAGTAGGTCGCGGCATGCTTTGAAATCAAACGTGACACTTGGACGAGGCGTGGCTCAAGTAAATTTAACATGAACCTTCGCATTTTACGTTTTCGCGCCAGATTTTTTTAGCGAAACGCGTGTCCTCGGAAAGTTTGTCCTCTGCGTATGTTTTACCGACGATATACCATGTGTGTTACCGTGCAGCGTTATTCATAATTACGCTGTACAGGGTGACCTTGACTTTCAAGGCCATAAGGTCAAAAATTTTTTTATGCATCATATTCTACTTGCCACGAGGACAAAAAGTGCAAAAGGTATCCTGGGTCGAAACGCGATTATTCTCTTAAAAAATTATATGAAATAACATACAGTTAGGAGCAAAACTGATTACACACACACTTTAAATCAGAATAACTTTTTTATGAATGGACCAAACGACTTCAATTTCTCTGTAAGGCTACATGAATTAGTTTAGTAAATGACGTCTGAAAAATATGTTGAAAAAATGCATTTGGTCGGTATTCTGAAAAACAACAGTAAAAATTGATTTTCACGATTTTTTTAGCCGGGCCAATAACGAAAATTTAAAAGATGTGTTTGCTCAACTTGTATAAACCATATACGCTACGAAAATTTCATTGAAATTGGTTAATTGGTTTACGAGTTATAAACGATCGAAAGTGGCAAAAATTGCAATTTTTGAAGATTTTTGGCCTTTCTACCACTTTTGATCGTTTATAACTCGTAAACCAATTAACCAATTTCAATGAAATTTTCAGGATGTATACACATCATTCATACGAGTTGATCAAACACATCTTTTAAATGTTCAAGTTATCGGCCCAGCTAAAAAAGTTGTAAAAAATCAATTTTTACTATTGTTTTTCACAATTCCGACCTGATGCATTTTTTAAAACATATTTTTTATACGTCATTTACTAAACTTAATTCATCTTAGCCTTGCAGAGACATTGAAGTCGTTTGGTCCATTCATAAAAAAGTTATTCCGGTTTGAAGTGTGTGTAATCAGTTTTGCTCCTATAACTGTATGTATTAATATATAAAAATATATATAAAATAAACATAAAAATATATATAATCGTGTAGGTAAAAGTTTTTCAAGTACACTAATTAAATTTTAATGAGGCTGTTATATTTATGATACGCAGGTTTATTTAGTCTCGGACCAGTTCAAAGCAATATGAAATCTTTCAGTGATTGTGCGAAGCACAATGCAACAGGAATTGCAATGGCACCAGCACAGGGAGACACAGTTTACTCGAATACGTAGGTTTACCTGCGCACATGCTATGAGCAACGGGTTTGCTAACACCACATGATTAATAATGCGCTAGGCAGGTTCGAGTTAACGTTAACTCTCGGGAGTCAGAGTGGCATGAAAGCACAGTGGACAGAAATTCTTCTGACAATGAGAGCAACTCGGATCCAGGGAATTTAACAATAAACGTACAGTGTGTCTGCCATAACTAGAACTAAACGTATTACGTCTTTCTCTAGCAAACATTCGCATTATTCAACATTGAAATTACAGAATGTATCATTCATCGGTATCACCTAACGGAAATTGTTTGACGTGTCTCGTGACATTGTACACGTGCACGTAATAAATTGTTTATAAATATCACCAGCAACATCTCATTTAATTTGTACACCAGCAGACTTTTCTATTTCGAATATTTCTAATTATTCATACTCGCGACTGTGGCTTGTTTGTGCGCTCTCGCGTTTCCGAGTTACTTCCGAAGGGAGAAGTTCTACTATCGTCACGTTGCTCCAACTGAATGTTATTTGATAAAGATATCAGCAGCCAACTTTGTTGGTAATAACGGTGGGACGCGAAGTTTTCATCGCTCTTATTCACACGCCGTATCACGATGTCCATTCAACAAAGTACATCAGAGACATCCAGAGTGACCGAGGCACATCATCACTGAAGGAACCGTGCCCTGCGGCTAGGGTCTGACTCCGATAACGCCGGCACACGGAGTCAGTCGAGTATTAATGCGACCTATAAGTTCGCCCTCCCGAATTATATCACTAAAAATGTCCCCAGCTTTATGTTGCATTACTGCATTATTAGTATCATCTCAATTAGAAAAACGGGACGAATACTACGGGGAAAGTTTCATCGGAAAGCATTATAAATTTAAAAAGTTGCCATTTTTATATTCGCTTGCGTTAGTTTAAGGGGGCCGTCTCCTAGCAGATGACGGTCGCGCGTGAACACTCACACACCGCTAGAGTACACTCACACACCGCTAGACCACGTATACGTACGCGAGAATTGCTAGGATCAGGGAAATGCCTTCTGATTTCTCGATAATGCAAAGACGGGGGTTTTTATTAGTCAAAATCGCTAGATGAAAGATCAATCTAGTTCGCTGTTTGCTTCAAAAGTCGTTCTTTTCCGTTTCCGAGCAATGATTTTGCAATATTCGGCTGCATGTTGCCCGTCGGAGAGGCTAGTACGCCGGCGTGACTGCAGCGCCATCTGACGGGCAACATGCAGCCGAATATTGCAAAATCATTGCTCGGAAACGTAAAAGAACGACTTTTGAAGCAAACAGCGAACTAGATTGATCTTTCATCTAGCGATTTTGACTAATAAAAACCCCCGTCTTTGCATTATCGAGAAATCAGAAGGCATTTCCCTGATCCTAGCAATTCTCGCGTACGTATACGTGGTCTAGCGGTGTGTGAGTGTACTCTAGCGGTGTATGAGTGTTCACGCGCGACCGTCGTCTGCTAGGAGACGGCCCCCTTAAGGCAGATATCTCCGCTGGCTCGGTAGTCGAGCGTGCTTGCCGCTTGGCTGGTTCCATGGAGGGTCCCCCAGTGGTAGGGATAAAGTGTTGACAGTTATAGAAGAGACGTTCGCGACAATTACGGAGTAGCTGCAGATTTTCGCGAATATCTCAGGAACGAATGCCGAGCGACGGTTACACGTAGAGGAAAAAGTTGTTCAGAATGTCGAGCTTTACAACAGATTTATATTTCATCAAAATCGCTGAGGTGTAACCTTCCCTGTACAATCACCGTGCAATGTATAGCCTCTCTTTGTTGCACGTAGAAATTCTACAGACTAGTGAAGAATACGTGAACCGAAAGAACTGCATCTGGTAGCAACCGTGGAGCTCTTTGAAATGGCTCTGGAACGCGGCAACAGTACGTAATAATCAATTTACTTGTCGCAGCGAACGGGAAATGCAAATAAAGGACGTGTGAAGCGAAAGCCAAGAGAAAGATACACAAAGGGGGAAAAAAAGGGGCAGTCATCGAAACTGGCATTCTATGCGACACAAAGTGAATCCGTTCCCAGCCACAGGCTTTTCCGGATGAGTACCAGAAACATCGATATTCACGGGATAGCCCTGCGGTCTGTGTTAAATTGCTCCTTTTTATTCCAGACACCGACTAAGCACGAACGTCGATACTTTTCTCCTAGCTACCTATCGTTCCGGTTCCCCGGAGTTCCATCTGCTGCGAGAGAATTGCTCGCTGCTTATTTGTGCTACCGCAGGATGCAAAGTGGAGTGGCAAGATAAATGCTTCCACGCCTACGCAAATTAACTTCACGGACGAAACGTGTAGCGAGATAGAAAGTTCAGTAAGTTCGTGTGGAGTGTTCAACAAACGTAACTTACAATCGCTGGTGTAATTCAAATTTTTAACCCTTGTACCTCAACTTGTGCTACCTCCCCTTATCTGGCAACACCGAGTCACCTCTAATTTCATCACGTCGAATAACTTCTGAATTATGCATTGTACAAAAAAATTATTTCTACAGATGTCACGTATGGTATCAGCGGGACATGATTTGGGGTATGTGGCTTCTTCATGAGTGGAGGCGTCTGGCAGCTTTGAAGGTCAACTTTGATTTTTTAACTGGAACCCTATACTCTTTTATGCACTGAATAAGTATTAATCCATGCATGTCTCGAAGACTGATTATATTTGATAATTGCATAAATTCGTTTTAAAATAAAATTTAATGGTTAAATTTTAAGGAATACAACCTTATTAATCAATTATACACATAGTCACCATTCTCTTCTAAATGTAGAAAATTTAACCATTTTTTCATTTTAATTTAACCAAATCTTTAATCAATCTTTACAATTCAACCGTTGAATTTTATTTTCAAATCAGGCACGAACTTATGCAATCATCTGATATAACAATTATTTCACTTAATGGATAACCAAATAATTTCAGCACAATTGTTGCAGAAATGTTATTGTGTTGCATGTTTGAAATATATTATTGTTACAAGTTCTAAATCTCGCAATAATAAATCTAGGAGTACTTTTTCTTTTTTACATGGGAGATATAATAATATATCAAACCTCCCCCCGTGTATTAATTCACCCCAGAGTCCCCAGCATACATTTTTGATAAAGCACATCTCCCCACGAAGAGCCGAAAATTTCTTGAATGATGGGACACCGGCAAGTTGCTCCCCTGTCGTCACGGACTCGGCCACGGAGGAACCGGGAAACTGGGGAAAAAGGTTACAAGGTAAAAGGAAAAGTGGCTAGCCGCAAGGTGAACGCAACAGCGGTAGTTACTTTGTAGCAGGGGTCTTTACAGTGCCTCTCCACCGGACGAGGAAGAATCGATATTCGCACGCGGGTCGATATCTCACCGGCAAGGCCACGCCGCGACCCTTCTGCATTATTGATGCCTGATGGACTGATGGCTTTTATGGAATGGGGTGTCTCGCTGTTTGCGGGTTAGCGAGTCTCGCGTGTTCCCCGTTTTCTGTCACAATTGTTTTCTCGGTGCACACGGCCCTCGTTTCCCGCAATGACACGTGCGCGAGTGAACGTCCACAGATCCATCGAATCAGAACGTTAATGAACATGCACCGGGCCGAGTAATCGCTCTGGAACGTCTATTCAAATGAACGGGGTGTCTACCGGAGAAGGACGCGTGTTACATGTCATTGACTAAAAATAAATTAAATAAATAAAACGATTATTTAACATAAATAAAAATGAAACAATTCGTTGCTTAACACGAGTTAAGAATACAGAGTGTCCCAAAAATGTGCTTCCTTTGGCGTTTCCTAATTTAAAATGTTTCAGTACACCATTGGCGATGAACGATTTATAACTTTCCCAAAGATGTAATGGGTGTCTTTTTTTAGCTTAGATAGAACTTTCGATGAGGATAACTGTCAATACAAACTGTCTTTCTGACTGCTCTTGTTGATATTTATGTTCAGTATAGTCTGGCAAATCGTCATGAATTGACTCACGCTTGAACAACGCTACCAGATTATCCAAATTTACTTCGAAAATCGTTAAGCTTAGTTAACGGGTTTGCTAATAAGCAAACTTGTCACATATAGAGTAAGGCCAATCCACAAGAGACCCGACAGACTCCGTTACATTTAGAAAAATGCACCGTTTGGTGCGGTTTACACGCTGGTGGTATCATTGGACCTTATTTCTCCAAAAATGAGGCCTAAGTTCGCGTTGCAATGATTTTTTGTTTGAAAATATGGATGACATTGATCCGGACAAGATGTGGTTTCAACAGGATGGCGCTACGTGTCATAGGGCGACGGCAACCATCGACTTATTGAAATCAAAATTGGGCGATAAGTTGATTTCGAGAAATGGACCTGTCAATTGGCCTCCAAAAGGTCGAGCGATTTTACACCTCTCGATTCTGTGGGGCCACGTGAAGTCGCTGGTTTATGCTGATGAACCAGCAACAATTGACCCCTTGGAGGCCAACATTATTCGTGTTATTGTCCAAAATTGGACGTTCAGAATGCGCCTCGTCAAGAACAACCGCGGTGGCCGTATTCCCGAAATCGTTTTCAAATGTTAAATGCCATGTATTCATCTTTCGAATGAATAAAACAAGTTGATTCAAATGAAATTTTTTGTGTTACTTTTTACAATTTCAAGTTCTATCGGGCTTGAAAAAACACCCTTTACTTGCTGCAGTAAAGTTATTCCTGACGTTGGCATTGGCCGAGCAGAAACTCATCCGCTGTAGCCGCGTTCTGATTAGTAGGTGTTTTTCATTAGCTCCTTAAATGAACTAAGCAATTATGCAACTTCATGCATACATAAACTCTAATAAAAATCGTCGTGTTAATCAAATAGAATGGCCGAATGTAGAAAAACGACTGAAATTGGATCTCTTTGTCGCTGACAAGGGATGTTTGCGGACCAGGCCAGACTCCGAATAAAACTAGTCCAGGCTTGTAGAGGTGTCAAAAATAATAGATACGTATTTTTGCAACAAGATGTATGCATGAAAATATTTTTTATGTCCTTAAACCGATCCCGAATTAGAGGTTTAATGCACGAACGTTTGAGCGTAGCTTTACACTCGAGTTGCTGCAGTTCACAATAATACGTATCTCAAAAATCATCCATTTGAAGGAATTGTAACATTTTCGAGATACGCTGCTGTATATCGAGGTGTTACTGTATACACTTTGATGCTTGACTGTACAGCATCAAATTCTTTTGAATATGATTGAAACAGATTCGAAAGGATTTTCATTGAAGATGGTAATAATTTGTCGATCATTAGAGAATTTGTGGATAGATCAAGGTGATAGTAGCACTCTGTGCGCCTCCTCAATATCGCACGTGAGCTCAAAGCGAATTCTTTTCGGGCGATATTGAAATCTCGCTTTGCAGCGAGGCAATCGCAGGAACGGAACGCGTTGATCGATAAACCGCTTCTCGGTTCTGCGTGGTTTTTCATCGGTTCGGAAATAACAGACGCATTGTCGGAGTTCGTGTTATAACAACGGGAACCGAATCGTTCGAACGTTTTCGCTCGCTTTTCCATTCGCCGCTGACAACTAATTAATCTGTACACTGTAAACGACGGACTATTATATTTCGACGTACAAGCATAACACGCGACTACATTTTGAAAATAACAATCAACAGGTGGCTTGAAAAACGATTTTGCTTGGTCTTAAATTGAAAGTTTAACGATAAAACGGAGCAAAAATAAATAAGCAATTATACGAAAAATATGAAGACATTACAATTCGTCCGCGACTCTATATACTATTTAATCCTTGTACGGTGGCGGTGCTCGGGTCCATTTTGACCCAATACATTCAAACCATTCAATTTCTTTCTTTTGTTTATCAATTGCAAGAGACAAGAGCCTAGGATAGGGTTCTATCATTTTTTAAGAATTTTGCTAAGCTGAAAATAATACATTGGTGTTTCAATCTTTCCTGATATAGTAGTAAATAGATTTATTTTGTTTGCCTTTCGGCCTTAAAATGGGGGGTACATGTGTGCTTGTGTCAGTGTATATTTATTTGAATATTTTCTATCTTATTCTTCCTTTTTTCTAAAACTCTCCTCATCCACTCTGTGCCCTCTTTGTCTCCTTTCAGAATTCCTCGCACTCCTATGTTTACTCTTTTCAGCTCCTTACATTCTCTTACCATGTGGATTAGGGTCTCTGGCTTCTCTTTACATAGTCTGCAGACTCTATCCTTCTCCTTAGTCCAGTACTTGTTGTTCTGTTCCTCATTCCCACATCTGAATCTGGCAATCATTCTTTGGTCTCTGCCCTCGTATGCGTTGCATAGGTATACAGCCATCTGAGCCTCCCTGATTTCTCTATACTGTTTGTTGTATCTGCTTTCTGTTATTTTGTCATATTGCCATTGTAACTGCTCCGCTCTATCGGTTTGTATCAGAAATTCTTCGTACTTTTTACCTTCTCTTCTTTCCGCTTCCATTGTTTCCATGTCTATTCCTTTGTTGAGATAATATGAGTCTCTTGTTTTTTCCCATTTTGACTTCCTCTTTTCTTGTTTCCTGTCTATCTCTTTCCAACTTTCTCTTAGAATTGCGTTGCTACTCTGACTTTTGGTTTTCTCCTCGTATCTTAATGCTCTTCGTCCTGCTTCTATTCTTATTTTGTCCGTTTTTGTTTCTTCTGGTATTAGATATGCAGGTGTGTTAAAATCTAGTCCTAAGGTCCAGAATCTTTCCTGATATATAGTACTATTAATTCTACTAATTTGGAGAATAATTAAATTAATCTCTAGACGGGGTGGCGACAGTCGATCGTCTCGCATAATCTGGATCATATTTCGATGCCAATTATAATCTCCAGCATGAAATGCACGGAGCGTGGCACGAAACGGTGCATAAAATTTCAAAGCGACAAGCGTTATCGAGGTTTGCAACTCGCTCGATCTGATCAAGTGAAGAAATCTCGCGATAACCGTGCTACAACGTATGACCTTGAAAACTGTTCTAGAAAGTTACTGTAATACATCACACATTGTTTCCATCGAAATCAGCCCACGAATTTCGGCGAGAAAGTTGCACGTCACTTCCTCCTGTTATCGATCATTTATCCAGGATTATTCTAAGAAAAAGTACACGGGGCGTACAATTAAGTAATTTAGCACGTCCATCGGCTCGCGGATATTCGTGAGGCGATCGGTGGCGTGCTAAATTATTTAAATTACTCGAATCGGATCATGCGACGCCTGCACGATGTATACAACCTCCTACGTACGGGGTGCTCCCGAAATCTCCTTTTTTTTACACGATTATATAATTTCTCCACTCGTATAAAAAGAGTCCATTACACTGGTTGACGTTGAAATCAACTATATTCAAAAATAATAATAATAAATAAGTAAATAAACTCGGAAGATGGATTCTTTAAGATCAACTTTTGATAAAGTAAGGATTGATATCGATCGCATGATTACAATAGCTATTTTATGTAGAAACTGATCGAAACAGAGCGCCGAGAAAAATACTATTACAGTGGGTGTACAAAGTGTTCGTACACCTTTTAAAAACTAATAACTTTTTTATAATTGTACCAAACGACCTGATTGTTTATAATCAATTAGAAGCATTGGTCTACGAAATGATATGCAAAAAAGATTTTCCAGAAATTTTTAATCTACAAGGCTACATGCAAAAATAAAAAAGGCATTTTCTGAAACTCTTTTATTTGGGTCCCTAATGAAAATTTAAAATATATGTTTTGTAGATCTAATAATAGTTATACACATGCTGAAAATTTCAACGAAATCGGTTGACGTAGGAAAAAATGACACGCATCGAAAGATGTGCGATTCTGTGGATTTGAAGCAGAAATTGATCAAAAGTCGTATAAAACTACGATTTTTACCATTTTTAACCGCTTGTAGCTCGCGTGTATGTTAATCGATTCCGATGAAATTTTCAGCATGTGTGTAACTATTTTAGATCTACAAAACATACATTTTAAATTTTCTTTAAGGGCCCCAATAAAAAAGTTTTAAAAATCCCTTTTTTATTTTTGCATGTAACCTTGTAAATTAAAAATTTCTGGAAAATCTTTTTTGCATATCATTTCGTAAACAAATGCTTCTAATTGATCATAGACAATCAGGTCGTTTGGTACAATTATAAAAAAGTTATTAGTTTTTAAAAGGTGTACGAATACTTTGTACACCCACTGTATTTATGATCAACTTTTCAACTTGAAATGTTGTATAATGAACTTGTCCACTGTGTAATAGTATTTTTTATGCCCCCACTCTACTGGCAGAAAGGGGGTAACTTCCTCCCCTCAATTCGTGCTGCCTCCCCTCATCTGTCGATTGGACAAATCTGCCGTAAGCAACAACCTAATACCATAGGTTAGATACAGTGAGTGTAAAAAGTATTCGTACGCCCTTTAAAATGGACAACCTTTTTATAATTGAACCAAACGACCTGATTTTTTATAATCAATTAGAAGCATAGGTTTACGAAATGACATGCTAGAAAGATTTTCCAAATTAATTATAATTTATAAGGTTACGTGCAAAAATAAGAAAGGCATTTTTTAAAACTTTTTTATTTGGGCCCCCTTAATGAAAATTTAAAATATATATGTTGATAGTAGTTACACACATGCTGAAAATTTCATCGAAATCGATTAACATACACACGAGCTACAAGCGGTTCAAAAAATGGTGAAAATCGTAGTTTTACACGACTTTTGGATCTTTCGATGCGTGTCGTTTTCTCTTGCGTCGACTAACTAATCTAACTAAACTAACTAAACTAACACGTCAAATAACTAACATTGATCTACGAAACATATATTTTAAATTTTCATTAACAGCCCAAATAAAAAAGTTTCAAAAATGCCTTTTCTATTTTTGCACGTAACCTTGTAAATTATAATTATTTGGTAAACCTTTTTCGCATATCGTTTCGTAACTTCTAATTGATTATCTTTCTAATCGATTATAAAAAGATCAGGTCGTTTGGTACAATGATGAAAAAGCTATTCTATTTTAAAAGGTGTACGAATACTTTTTACACTCACTGTAGGTTTCCTGAATGTGAAAATTTGGTGTTCGAATACTTGTTGGACCCACAGTATTTTTAGACACCCTGTAAGGTATCCGGAAAGGAGTTGTTCGCGTGAGGAATGTTACAGTCGATGATAACTACGGTTTCACGCTACCGAGAAGGGTACCTGCCGCAGAAAAATATACCGCTCCGCCATGGAGCGTCGTTTTATGTTCGAACCGGAACTCATTTAAAACAGGGTCATCGCAATACTACGGTCCCTATATAGAGTCCAAAAATAGACGTTGTAAAGTTTCAAATCGCATGATTTTTATCAAGATAGCGCCGCGAGTTGTTACAGATGGAGCGCAAACTATATTCATTATAACAGTTCCGAGATGTCCTTAGGCCGACCGCTCATTTCTTATCGTTCATTAAAATCAATCGTTAGAAGTAACTCGCGGGCTATTATTTCTGCGACCTGCCTCGACAAATCGCTCATTCGCTGCAACGACGACGTAATAGAAAAGAGTATAGCCGGATGAGGGTGTCAAACGTGCCCATGAACAAAATTGATCTTTCTTCGTACGATTCGTTAAGGTTCTCGAGCAAAACTCTCTTTGTCAAGTCTCAAGTCAGCACCCCTACCTAAGGGTAGTTATAGGGTCAGCACGGTTCAATGAATTAAGCTGTATTTCTTTTGTTCTACTCAACGATGAATTGCGAAGAAAGTCATAAACGTTTTACCTGACGATACACAGGACTGTGAATTTTTTCCGAATTTTTGACTAAACAATTTAAGATTCATGATTTTACACTGAAATTATCGGGTGACCACGTTTATATTATTATGGTAGTTGTGCCTTATTATGATTATCAACGTGGAACGAGTTTAAAAAAAGATATATAAAAAAAACTTTTTGAAAACCACGCTATATTAAAATGCACTAAAAAGGAGAAAATAATTTTTTTTAGACATTAGTGACTATAAATAAAAGCATGGAGCGCCCACGAAGATTACGTCAATATAGTTTAGCGCTCCACGCTTTTATTTATAGTCACCAATGTCTAAAAAAAATTATTTTCTCCTTTTTAGTGCATTTTGATATAAGCGTGGCTTTTAAAACGTTTCTTTTTAGTCTTTTTTAAATGGAACGCAAGATGTAGTAATACTGGTATGAAATAGTAAGATATAGAAACGCAAGATATGGAAATACGCCAGATAGAATGAGGGGATGACTCCGAGAGACGACGTCTCTTGATGGAGTCCGAAATTGTCCGAAATGGAACTGAATGAACGGAACACCACACTGATTGAGCTCTTTCGGTGCGAAGTGGGTCAGTGGAGTGGGGATGAGTCGGAGTGGGATCGCGTAGTGGAGTAGGGAGCGCTGGTGCGCGAAGTGGGGATCGCTGAACGCGATCACGTACTACCGAGTGCCGCGCGGCGAGGTGTGACGGTTAATATAAAAATTTCTTTTTCTCCTAGACGCACAATTTTTTTTTTAAATTTGTTTTTTAATATTGCATTGTCATCCAGTTCTGAGCTATGTTTAAAGTCTCAAGTCTCTAGCTCATCGGGAAGTGGTTTAAAATTCGATTACAAGATTTGACGCATACAATAACGACACGGCAAGCTAATATAAACGTGGTAATCAAAGTGGAAAATCTCCGAAAATTCTAAAAAAGTTTATTACAGAAGTTGTAGAGATAACAGTTTTCTACTAATTCAGTAGTGAGATATTGTCGAAAGCAGTTTTTAATTTTTTCAGTTTTTTATCAGAGATAATCCGCTCAGCTTATAAAAACCTTCTGAAGCGGGAATCGAACTGCGCGTTCCAGCACGGCAACTTTAAACCGAATGACAAATTGCCGTAAGTGGCAGCCATTTTTCAGCGTTACAAGCGGAGGACATCGTAACAGTATTTTTAATTACAACCACGAGCACTCCATAAAAGGCGGGAAATTCAATTCACCGGAAAGTGCGAATTTGAACTTTGGTCGCTGAACCAGTTAACTTCATACTGTTCCTCTATTATTTCAGTCACTAGCGAATTTATGAGATGTTGACTCCGCATTATTCATAAGTTAACAATTCGTCTTTTTATTATTGTATTGGTTCGTTTTGTTCAAATTATCGTCTGTCGAATTACAGGCAAATTATTTTTGAAACTAATTCGTTCATAATACCCTAATACATGTTTTCATTTAAAAAAATAATGTAACTGCAAAATGCAGTGAAAATGCTATCTAAGAAAAAGTTTGAAAATTTTCAATAATAAATTTATTTTTTTTTGCTTTGCCCAAGATATTAATGTAATGAGTAATAACTAAATTATTTGTTCATTAAATATATGAAAAACATGTAGAAATGACGTATGACAAATTAGTAAAATTTATTCGCCATACTGTTCGTTATCAATAACATGTTATGGCAGTCAGCACGAGAAGTCAGTTTGTGGAAGAAGAGAAGCAATTTCGCAAGTGAAAAATATGCGATCGTTATCGGTGTCAGGTATCACGTATGCCGTTTCGGCCTCGTAATATCAGATTTATTTCCGTTCGGCGCTCCCTACAGATGTTGTTCAGTGGCATCATTCGGAGGCTGAAGATCACCTGGGACACTGACCCTCATATATTTCTCGATGAACATAATCTATCCCCCTGAAGGGGTAATGTACCAATGGTTCTTAATTTATGACTGTAGTTTATCGAAATAAAAGGGTATCCATATTTTCCGAGCGTGACGAACAGGTTCGAAGAACAGGCATGAGGGTACACTCTGTAGCAAAATGATGAGACACACACGTGGATTCTTCACGTTTTTCCAAAATTATCTACACGGGATTTTACGAAATATTTTGCCGTAACAACGGTGGAAACATTCTACATCGTTGTGGATCGGTGGAGATCTGTTAAAAATGTTGACCGGTGGTTTGACCTTGAGCACAAATTTCAAGGTCAAATCATTTTTCATTGTACCATTTAATACATGTATCACCAGGAACAAAAGTCTCAAAGGAACCATAGGTCGCAAATGAGCCATTATTCTGTAAAACGATTCCAATTGTTCTCTCTACAGGGTGTCCCAATATTAGGCTACATAAAAAATAAAATAAAATTTGTTCATACGAGGCTTCAATTCTCAGGAAGTCGAGTTTGAAAATTAATGGTCTTTCCATTCTCAAGATTCTGGATTTTGAAAACTAATTTCCTCGAAAAGGGAGGTTCTACATATTCGACTTTCTTTTTCATGTAGAATCACCTTTTCGGTGACGGCTAAGCTGTCATTACTTTTGACGCGGAGTGTACAAATACGATACCTTTTACCTTTTCAGGATCCTGACGGCCATTAATCTCTCCACAGACGTAATAACGCACAAAGGAAAAAAGGGCAACGGCGGTTTTTTCTGAAAGAGCAGCAAGTCACCGCAACATTTAACACACGTTTGGAAAAATAATGGTCGAAATTGAAACTCGGAGTTGCGGTTTTCGTCGCTGGATTTGTGATACCGATATGTCATTCAGTATATGTATAAGGTAAGTTAATGGAAACTGATAAAATTATTTTCTATAGTCGTGCTAAATAATGTGTATCACCCTTATTATAAAAATAATTACAATCTTAAATTAAAGATATGTGTACACGTTAATCTTTAAACTGTATAACATAAAAAATTCTTTTTTTAACTAAACGTAGGCTAAACACAAACATTCAATTATGTTCTGAGCGAACAGCTACCAGAAATTATTGTAGAAATCTTGAAAAAGTGACGAAAAATTATGGAGAACGAAAGACGATATCATTCACAATATAAATTTGGATACACTTCATAAATGTCGGGCAATAAAGCGATAGTGAACGAAGAATTGAATTACAGATTTCTGTATGCACACTTGGTAAGTGATATAGCCCGAATATTGATCAGCCAAAGTAGAACAGGTCGGTATATTAAACGCCATCTATACGTAGCGTCTGAAACTTTATCCAAACACCAATGGATCCTTATACACAATAATATAGTAATCGATTCACCGTTTTTTTACAACTCCGTTCCTAAATTTTTTTAAATTTTTTACTGAATTTGGCAATTTAAACAATTCCTTCCGACATTACAAATAATTAAATATAATGAAAGTAAAAAGTAATGGAAAGAAATGATCACGGTATGACAAACGAAATAACTTTGTATGCACTTGTGAGGCACGCCAAATTTTTAGTTAATTTTGAACAAATTGTTTCTATTCACCTACACTCTTTATTTTTTTAAATATCATCAGTCTCGGGTATATTCATACTTTACACAATTTTAATACTTCAGAAATCTAATAAGCTTATAATAAAATAATGTATAATAGACTTTTTTCTTTTAAATATTGATATTAAATATTTAATATAATTTATTTCTTTTAAATATTAATACAATATAATATTCAAAGAAAATATTTTAAAATGATACACATTTTAGATAGTGAAATAAATTTGTTGGTACTTTCATAAATGATATGTAGATAATTTTGTAAATAAATTTACGTACACAGATACATTCTAGTTCCGAATGCTTCGTTTTCGCGATCAATTTTTTAGGAACACCGTCTTCGCAATATTTATTAACTGACAATAAAGATTGATAGGGCAGCGTTCTCCAAAGACAACAGAAGAAGCAGAGCCAACACCTCGTTAACTCGCGTTTGATATATCGTACACAAGACGATATACTCTCTCTGCGAGTACCGGGATTAATCACGTGACATCGTGACACGTGCACGACGGAGACGGAACGCGTCACGTGATCCGGCCGTGGCGGAAGCGTGGGGGAAAACGTTGTAGAAGGGGAAGGGCAGAGTGGGAGACAAGTTTCAATCTGGCCATTCTGCCTACGAGTTTTCAGATACCATCTCCGCTTGAAAATTGAATAACTCGGCCGAAAAAATCGTACAAAAACGAACAAGCACTTATTTTACACGGTGAGATTACCACTATTGTTTGCCACAAATATTATACTATACAGGGTGAGTCACCTAACGTTGCCACCTCAAATATCTTTGTTATTTTTAAAGCCTAAGTATGAAATCTACAAATAAGGGGCTTCGAAAATTAGTGAGTGATTAACGAGTAGACTGCGAATTTTTAATGGTTAATGCAAAATAATAATGTTCTGTGTGTGTTATATGGACTAGGAGCTACTTAGGAAGTTTATACGTGCATGGATAATTATAGTCACTGAATTCCTAATGAAAGGAACTGTCATTGTAGGTGTTTAAAAAAGGTTGCTTCCATTAAAAAAAAAATGAAGGTGACCTCGATATCTCTAAAAAAAATCACATAAAAACAAAAATATTTTTGGTATCATATGAGCCCGACTGAACCATTTAACTTTGTCCTTCAGACATTTGACGTATCATTAAAGACAACAGAGATATTTGAGGTGGCAACGTTAGGTGACTCACCCTGTATAATTTCAAAAAAATTGTTCGCGAATCCAGGAGTCCCGCGTTATAAATACTCGAATGCTAATCGATGAAAAGGAATCTTCGCGTTCAATGGCGAGCTCAATTCGTCGGTCGCCAGTGATTAACGTTTTTTATCGGGCCGGATTCCCGAGGCGGAACGCTCGATCGCGTCGCTTTATCAAAGAAGATTGCCCACTGGAAAGTTCTCGACTCGAGCAACGCAGACAGACGAAGAAATGATTTCTCATTCAGAACGAACGACGCGACGGAACGTATAAAGTAACTTTTATTGTAGACTCCATCGATCTGGTGGTAATACACTTTTAAAGCGAGCGCATGGTGCCCGACAAACTACGGAAGTACAGACCACAAATAGGAAACGAGGCGAGTTGTTCCGCGAAGGTTAACTAGCAATATTCTTTTTATTGTTGCAGTGGGGAAGAATTTGATTTTCGTTGATATACAGGGGTTGGCCGAATTATTATACTGAAATCCATATTTTATAATAATATTTGTTAATAATAATTAGACTGCCGGAGTTTAGACAGATTAAAAGAATTTAATCAACGTCCGCAGTCCAATGATAATATTTGCGATGCTAGAAAATTTACTTGGTGGTTGAAGATTATATTTCAAAAAGAAATCTCGTCGCTCAAGTGCCTAAAAGCATCATTTCGATGGGCTGGGATTCCATATAAATGTTTAAACAACTTTTTACTCTCAGAGTATAGAAATATCTCTGAAGCAGATAACGTTAAGGCACATCAAAGACATGAAATACGTTGTAAGAAAAATGTGTGAAGGTACTCACACAGAGAAGTGGTAGAGGAAGCACTTCCAGCCGGTGGGACGCTCCAGGAAGTTGTAAACTTGACCCTGGAAAGTCGCTTTTCCAGCACGCCGATGCTCCTTCACGTGATAACGGCCCTCCCACGTGTTACGATCGCCGCCGGTACCCAACAGCAATCTTGGATCGACACCTAAAGGTACGTAAACCTTGGCTCAATATTATGAGAATATTTGAAAACTTTTTTGTCTTTAATTACTTTCTTATGAAAGTTTCACGGGTACACTCGTGACACTTTTCTGATTCAAGTGAGACCAAACGCAACAAATTCTTTCAGAACTGTAACTTTGGGGAAAAAAGTCGGAGAATGTCCTGCTTGGGCTCATTTCAAAGCTTGAAGCCTCTACTTCTGATATTTATCAATCGTATTTTTGTGAAACCACATCATGGTGATAAATAAACTGCGGATCTTTATGCAAAATAAGAAGTATTTGCATTGATTGCTGGACACAGCAGCCAAATGAAAATTGTATTCTTCTTTTAATTATCCTATTAAGCTAAAATTAATACATTGATGTCTATAAATATTTTGAACATGTCCACTGCTTTAAATTGTACGTACCCATTTTCGTCATAAATGCATAAAATCGGGCATCGTAATTTCTACACCGCAAAGTAAGAAAGAAAAACAAGGAAACGAATAAGTCCCGCGCGGCACTTTCTGCTTTTCTCCGGTCGCATTACCACTCTGTCGTTTACTGATCTTGAATGGTTTCACGCCAAAGGTCGTGGCCCATCTAACAACGCAACGCCTGAACGGCATCATAGCATTGACACGCAACAGTCCGAGTTCATTTTTAACACTACGTTCACCGGGCCCGTCCAAAATGGCGTGATCTAATATTTTCAATTTACGATTATGGTTCGGTGTCGATCGACGATCGAAATCACCGAGATCCGGAACCGCTCAGACGTGAGCGCGTGAGGAACACGAGAAGGAGTTTTACCCGAGGAATTAGGCGGTTATTAATGAATCTGGCTTGATTCACAAGTAACTATAAACTTTATTTTAACGATGTGGTCGCCAGAAGATCGCGAACCGTGACAGAAAGAATCGGAATAGCGGAACTGTTTGTACAAGCGTGCGATTTAGAAACAGATGGACGTGGTCGAAAGACGATTCACCGCGAAGACCGAAGAGCGCCCTTTTAAATGCTCTTCGAGCGACAGGCGGGGTCGCACGCGATTGGATCATAATCGATCGCAGGATCCTCGAAGACGACGGTTCGGGATTCAAATTGAGGATGTTTACCGGTGACGAGTGTCGATAAACACACCGTGGCCTAGCGAAACGGTAACGGTTGATCGCTACTCGACTTTAAATATAGATCGCAGCAAAACATATCGAACGTCGATCGACAGTCGGCGTAACGACTAATAAATCCTCAATTTTAATCCCGAACAATTATTGAATTCGTAAAGATACATCCATGAGGAAATAAATTGTCCAATAAATTAATTTATTGAAACAACGTCAAGTAAATATTATCAATATTTTAATAAAAAGAAAGGGTTTGAGAATCAGTATGAACAGTTTAAATTAAAATCAAGTAATTCATTAATTCATTCCTGGCGCAGTAATTGGGTCATGTGTCTCATACCACAGATTAGTGTCACCCATATACATATAATCAACGTGACATTCAACATGTTTATTTGAATTTTTCTGTTGTGATTATGTTTGATTCATGGTTCACAAAAGAGTACTGGCCATTGAAGCTCAATTTTATCCTGACCAAAAGCCTCAATGTCGTCCACCCAGATTTCAAAAATCGAGCTCTGTGCAGCGAAGCCAGTAGAAACGTGCAATTGTAAACGGAAAGCATGCCGTTGTACGAGGGAACACTTGGGATGCGCTGCTCTAGTTACCAGTACTTGAGTGAAAGTCTAAGGGAGCGTCCCTGTTCCCGGAAGGGATCGTTATGGACAGGAAGACCGGTGGGAACTCCGCAGAGAATGGTCAATGAGGGTTGGTGGTGGACCACAAGGGAAATTCGAAAAAGGGTCGAGCCGGTAATAGACAATCGTACAATCATCATTCTTGTATAATAGTCTCTTAGCCATTCAATCGGCATTATTTAGCATCTCGTGAAAACACTCATCTGCTTAATTGAAGCGCCTTATCCAATAAAATAACAATGTTCTGTGTAAATTATTATTTTTGCTATAAATGGATAAAATCCGCAGTCTATATAATTATAGATTTATATACCAACACGGCTGAAGGAAGAATAAATATAAAAAGAACGGCGACAATGACCTAGAAAGAACTGACCTTGAGCTGACATTGAACTCGCGAACTAAGTAAGACAGTAATAAATGTAACTGCACACAAACTTTGATCTTCCGTGAAAGATCGAAATGGACTTTTCCCTTGGATCAAACGGGATTTTCCTCGCTGACCAAACCGAACACATATTTCTCCACTCCGCAATTGTTGGACTTTTATTTTATGGACTTCTACATATATATTTGTTTTACGAACACACATATTTCGAACTTTACTACGAGTATTGCAGGCGTATCTCGGAGCCATGCGCTCGTACCCGTTGACAAATAAAAATGTTTACCTGCTGCAGAGAGTCACTTCCAACTATTGTGTAGTTAAAAAAACATCCAATAAATTTGTAGGGGGATGTTCTCGTATCAAATAATACAGAAGGGTCGTTTTTAGAAATTTATTATAGTAAGTCTAAATAATGTGGAATGCAATTTAAAAATTCATACTTGACCTCTATAAGCCTTTTAAAGGTCATCTCAAGGTCGAATAAGTAACAGTTTAATGCGCCCCCCCCCCCCGCGAAACCGTATAACTTCTACCCAAACCATTTTTTCATATTCATATTTTTCGAGACATTTGCTCTGGGAATTTATGCATTATATTTTATACAGGGTGTCCGATTTTAAAGTTCCCCTATGTAGTTATAAGTTTTTCTATAAAAAATCACGTACACTTTCAGATCTTTGCTGTATGTGTGTTGACGTACTAGTGCTGTTTAATTATTATTTCAATCGTCCACACATAATAAAGCGATACTGCGTAATAAAAAATAAAAAAAAACTATGTATGTCGGATTGACATAGAGGATGAATGAGAATTACCAGGTAGGTATCTCGAGGACTGAATTTTTCACACTGGGGATTAAATACTTATCTTCCTTAAATTTTTGTTTCGAATACTCGAATTTCTTAGGTATCTCCTCTCCTTGGCAGTGTTGTTGTTCCCGTCATTCCTAAAATCTATCATGAAAATTCCTCTGTCCGGCTGCCCGTACTGCACGGTCGCAACCAAATTTGAAGAATTAAATTTTAGCAAACACACACCCTCTATTCTCATAAGCTTGATTTTTAGAAGTAATTTTACCATAACGAGTTTTTATCAGTTCACTCAATATAAAAAAAGTCACTATCCATTGTAGTGCGAATATAGTAAGAAAAACTGTCTAATTAAATTCCCAGAGCATTAGAACATTTTTATAATAAATTAAAATACGGCAATTTTCACTGTGTGACACTTCACTATTCACAATCTTGTTACACACTTTGCGAACGAAGTGTTCGAAATGAAGGAAGGAAGTTTGTTTCAAGATCGAGCGCGAATTCGACTGGTAATCATGCCCGTTTCTATTCGGCATCTTTCAACGCGTGACTGTCAGTCGTACCCGCGAGAAAGCCGCACTGACCTCAACACAGTCCACGGATTCCAAGTAATCCAATTATTGGTAAATAAATACCGGCCGCGCGCACGGATATCCGCTGGCGAAAAAACAATCTGCCGCAGAATTAAAGCTCTCCGTGCGTGCGGCCAAATCCGATATATCCGAGAAGCAAATCCATGATTACTCGCATTCGAACCCTAGCCTCGTACCGAATAATCACCGAATTTGTCCGATAGTTCCGAGCAATTTCTTTTGTTTTCCCGGAGACCGGCTCCAGGAAAATAGAATTCGATATTCGCGTAACAATGATCTGTCGAGCGCTCGGTATACAAATCATTCAGAATGCTCGTAGCCTGACACATACATAGATGATATTGGTAGCAGCAAAAACGTTGTTGAAAACGTCCGTCCTTGATGTGTTCATACCATACATTCCAAATCGATCTGTCAAATAGCTTACTTCAGGCAGCTGATTAAAGTAGACGTGTTTGCTTTGGTTAGAAAAATGGAAAATTTGAAAAATCGTGCAGTCACTGAATATTTATATAAAAAAGGATTAAGTGGAAAGGAAATTTTTTATGATACGGTGAATGTGTTAGGGGACAGTGCTCCTTCGTATGCAATGGTAAAAAATGGGTTGCTCTATTTAAGGGGGAACTATACCCTCGATTTGTAACTAGAAAATAACTATTTATCAATGTTATAAACCTCTGGGCAAAAAAAAAGTTTGGTAACATTGTTAAACACGCAACTGCCTAATGAATACGAGATGGAGTTGCTTGTTAGTTCCATATTCTATTCAGCTCGTCGCGAATGCCGTTACACAGGGCAGCTCGCACTAATATTAGTGCCACCGATGAGAATATCTACCTCATCTGTGTCAGTTTTGCTATGATTCCACGTTGACGGCAGTGCAGCAGTGAAATGTTGCACAATATCGCAGCACTGATTGACAGTCTGTGGCGACTGTAGCGACACTCACCAATGTGAAGTTAGCGTTGTGAAGTTGGCGTTAAATTCAAATGTTTAAATTAGTTATTTTCTTGTCATTGACAAAATACAATTTGTTTAATCAATAGTTTGCCATCAATGAAGTTGGATCTAAAAATATTGTGATCAAAGAATTTAATTCTATTAAAGTTTTGTTAATAAACATCATCTTAATTTATTTATTGGAATCTCTAATATAATTCACTAGAGATTTACCAAAAGTCCTCTTGACTAGGCGCCATCTCGTCTAAACGAACTGAACTAAAATTGGCTCTAGACTGGCTCTGCATCAGAGAGGACCTCTGTCTTCATGGGGAAATCTATGCTAATGTGAATGAAATCACGCGCCTGGATTTTTTTACCTTATACGAGCATATTTTGAGCTGCACAAAGGTTCATTTGATAGAGGAAGGTTCATTACAGGGCGCTCTTCTCGTCATATCAGTCAAAAAAGTCTCTTTGAGACAGAAAAATACATTGAAATCTGCGATTATTTTTCTAGATTTTTTCTCTACTTTGGGCACTCATATTATTAGATATAAACATAATCTCGTTAAAGCATGAGAAGACCGCCCTGTATTTAACCTTCCTCTACAGAATGAGTCCTCACCCAGCTCAAAATATGCTCAAATAACGACAAAAAATCCAGGCGCGCAAACCCATGTTTCGACCAAAAATCTAGTAAGATTCTAGTTATTTTCTAGTTACAATCCGAGGGTATAGTTCCCCCTTCAACATGGTCGTACAGACATTAATGATGATCCACGTTCAGGACGTCCAAGAACTGCAACCACTTCAGAAATGATTGATCATGTCCATGATTAGGTTTTGGATGATCGTCGATTAACTGTGGTTGATTTATCTGAGGCCACAGGCATCTCAACCGGATCAGTTCATGAGATCTTAACTAATGAATTAGGTATGAGAAAGCTATTGACAAGGTGGATGCCGCATTCGTTAAATTCGGATCAAAAACGCATTCGCGTGAAATGTTCTCAACAACGTTTGGATCGTTTGCAAAAAATAAAACTGACTTTGTGCGTCGATTTCTAATCATGGATGAGACTTGGGTTTACCACTATGATCCTGCATTGCGACAACAAACTGCAGAGTTGACTAAGTCCGGTTATTCAGCTCCAAAGCAGCCAAAGTGATGAAAATCGACAAAGAATGTCATGGTATTCGTTTTTTAGGATGCAAAAGGAATTTTGTTAATTGATTACCTTCAAACCAGGAAAACAATAACAGAAAGAGTATTACTCAAACCTTTCGGATCAACTGGATGCACAAATTCGAGAGAAAAAACCTGGCTTAGCGAAGAAAAACGTCATTTTTTATCAGGACAATGTACCAGCTCACAAAGGTGTTCTTGCAATGGCCAAAGTGAAGGAGTTACGCTATAAATTGTTGGAGCATCCGCCACATCCACCATACCTGGTCCCCTTAGACTTCCACATAATTTTCAGGGAATCTGTGACTTTCTTCTGCTAAACTGTTTTAATAATTCAAAATTGGGTACGCTGCATTTAATAAAACTTCCGAACAAGGAAGGTAAGCAACGAAACAAATGCTGGTAGCGAACGTGTTAAGTAAGGATATAAATTTCTGTTTCACTCCAGTTTGTTGCAAACCAGATTATCATATTCTTATCGTATACTTTTCCAGATCTCGACGATCCTGTTCAGGATAAATTCATTAGACTTAGTAAAAGAAACAATAAAGATGAATGCGCTCACCTCCACTAAAGGCGTCATTGTTGTCGGACTGCAGCGTGGCACTGGTTTCGGATAAGGGCGACGGAGTTGGTCTTAACTCCGTCGGCGGTTCCAATCTCAGTAAATCACTTCCGCCATCTCCACCGCCCCCGTTTTCTTTCCCGACCTGTACAATCGTCACATTCAGAGGTCCCCGATTACCTACCATAAAACAGAGAAACTGCAATGAGAACCACGAAGATACGCCACCTGAACTGGTTGCCACTGATCCCGCTAATTCCCGAATACAAGCGAGTTTTCTATCTTTCGAAAACTGAGAGATAAACTGAATCAAAATTCACTATGTGATACGTCAACTGCCGAACCATCGCCACGAAACATCCCATAAGATCAGAGTACAGTAAAGTCGCGTTTACTGTCCGCGATCGGGTACGCGATTACTGTCCAGTGCCTACCCACTCCACTGTCATGCTGTCCTTCTCTACGTACGGCTTTCTTTTGAACTCTCGGCGCGGTCGGCGCAGTATACGCAGTCATAAAAAATAATGTCGGTATGCGATCACTGTCCGTGCGGAACACAGGCTGATGGACAGTAAATTATACTGCGCGAACCGTCGCATACTGACAACGACGAGACCGGCACCAGCACTCAGAAAAGCGGTACATAGTCGGTACATCGGGATATGGTTGGTCTATGTTTATAATTAGATTGCGAATGTTTATGCAAAATAAAAATCGTCTACATTGATTGCAAGAGTTCGAAATCAAATTGAATGCTATTTCTTCCCTTAATGATATTAATAGAGGAGATATCATATATTGACATCTTGAATTTTCGAAATTTTCAAAATTTTTCAACAATTTTGAATTACATGTACTCAATTTTGCTACAAATGCTTAAAGATTCGCAGTCTATTTATAATAGACAACATATTGCGTAAATGGGATCAATGGCATTGATTAGTTAGTAAATATTAGTAGTAAGATATAAGTATACATTATTTAATAAATATAGGTAACGAAGTATGAAAAATATGAATGTAAATAGACTAAGATTTTACTTAGGGAAGCAGGTTAAGTAAACGGAGGTTAATTGACACTTTAGTCAGGTCCCCTCGAGCGCCTATCATTTCTATAGTAATTATATTTCTGTAAACGACTATAATTTTACATCTTGGAAATAGAATTTCAATAACCTCGAAGAAACTGGATCGCGAAATGAGCTGATATTGATTCGAAATTGAAGACTAAAAAAGAAGGAAAAATACACACTTTCAAAACTGAATAAAACGGTTGACGGGTTAAATGGTGTGATAAAATAAATAAATAAAACTTGAATTTCTCGTGAATTCATCTACGTTAAATTAAACACATTATTCCAAATTTCAATTGCGATAGAAGTAACATTTATCTCAGTTACCATACGTAAACAAATAACTTTTCGTAACCAAGTATAAAATAGGTCAACGATCACATGCGAGTATAAAATATTCATGCATTGCTCTTTCCGTGATATGTGTGCGCGAGTGCAAATGGCTCGTAAAAGATTTATTATACTAAAATTATAGTATGCAATTATTGAATTTTACAGGTTTATTGAGTACGAAATTTGACAAATAGGGCATAAATAATTCATATGAAATTAAATTTTAAATTATCTAGTTTTGTTTTATTATTCTATTATAGTTACAGTGGTATATGTCTCGGTATACGACCTTAATCCGTTCCTGATGTTTGAACTTCTACCGAATAGGACGTATACCAAACCAACCTTTCCCATAAGAAGTAATGTTAAAATTATTAATCCGTTCTCATGTAAAAAGAAACTGTTACTGATGTTATACCTACATTAATAGGGTTGTAA
This sequence comes from Lasioglossum baleicum, assembly GCF_051020765.1. NCBI lineage: Eukaryota > Metazoa > Arthropoda > Insecta > Hymenoptera > Halictidae > Lasioglossum > Lasioglossum baleicum. The sequence continues at coordinate 3,861,275 of NC_134946.1, read as the reverse complement.
AATAATTTAAACACTATTAAAACACATAAGTAAAAAATGAGATTTTATGATAGATTTTTAAGGGGGAACTATACCCTCGGATTGTAACTAGAAAATAACTAGAATCTTACTAGATTTTTGGTCGAAACATAGGTTTGCGCGCCTGGATTTTTTGTCGTTATTTGAGCATATTTTGAGCTGGGTGAGGACTCATTCTGTAGAGGAAGGTTAAATACAGGGCGCTCAACTCATGATTTAACGAGATTATGTTTATATCTAATAATATGAGTGCCCAAAGTAGAGAAAAAATCTAGAAAAATAACCGCAGATTTCAATGTATTTTTCTGTCTCAAAGAGACTTTTTTGACTGATATGACGAGAAGAGCGCCTTGTAATGAACCTTCCTCTATCAAATGAACCTTTGTGCAGCTCAAAATATGCTCGTATAAGGTCAAAAAATCCAGGCGCGTGATTTCATTCACATTAGCATAGATTTCCCCATGAAGACAGAGGTCCTCCCGGATGCAGAGCCAGTCTAGAGCCAATTTTAGTTCAGTTCGTTTAGACGAGATGGCGCCTAGTCAGGAGGACTGTCAATCAGTGCTGCGATATTGTGCAACATTTCACTGCTGCACTGCTCTCATCGTGGAATCATAGCAAAACTGACACAGATGAGTTAGATATTCTCATCGGTGGCACTAATATTAGTGCGAGCTGCCCTGTGTAACGGCATTCGCGACGAGCTGAATAGAATATGGAAATAGCAAGCAACTCCATCTCGTGTTCATTAGGCTGTTGCGTGTTTATCAATGTTACCAAACTTTTTTTTTGCACAGAGGTTTATAACATTGATAAATAGTTCCTTTCTAGTTACAAATCGAGGGTATAGTTCCCCCTTAAATTTAAACTCTGCAATAAAACCTAACATTCTGGTGTTTTTTCATTTTCTGTCTTCTCAAAGCTTTTCACTAGAGTCAGCTAGTTTGACTGTCCTTACTTGTAGGATCAGGCAGTTGATAATACATCAATTTCGAATATACAGTATTCCCGCGATTGATGTGACTTTCGGGTATGCGGATGATATACTTTTTTATCACCACTACTAGGGGGTTCCCCCTTGGGCGGTCGATCCCGTTGCAAAGAAATTAAGGTATTGGGATGTTTAAATTGCGGTTTTATGATACTTGATGTATCATTCTCAGGTATGGAATAGCATTAGAACAATACAACAATTTCCCGCTTAGCACCGTTGTTTACCCCGGATCGTTGTTTACACTTGGAAAAGTTATCCAAGAAATCTATGTTCGGCACACGTAAAAAAACGTAGTACCATTTCGTTTCCCGAGACTCGATACCCCCGAGGTTCTCACAACAATCGCGGGAACACTGTAATTGTGATTATTAATTTAATTTGTCCTCCGAGATAATTATTTTAACATGACGCAAAATTTGCACAAAAATTTATGTCGTATACCCAGCAAAATTTGCCACGTCCAAACAGCACATATTCCGAATTGGACGTAGTCCAAAGCAGACGGTATACCGAGGTACCACTGTATATCATATATTTACTTGACTGCTACAAAAGCGACAAAGATTGAATAACAGTAAATTCCGTCATGAAAAACAATTAACTAACACACTGTAACCATTGTGCTACATATACGCAGTGTCCAGATAGTGGAATTGTAACAACCTGTCCTGCTCTCCCCTCCACAGGAATTATTGTATATGATAGTGTCAATTATTATAGTAACTGTTATTGCTAATTATTTTAGATTAATGCCGCCCAAATCAGATGACGATTTCGTCAAATGCTTTTGAGATGGTCTGTACGTCGCCGCCCCACCGCAGAACCTACTTACTTCACCTCAAGATCTGTTAACGCCGCGCCGGTGACAAAACCAATTAAACGCGACCGAAATCGTCCGGGTTTGATTTTAGCCCGACTAGGCGTGCACGGGAACTGTACATATTGTTCTGAACTCGGCCGAAACCCGTCGAGACCTATGGTAAATTAGATAGTATTCGATCAGGTTCAAATCAATTTCAGCGCGCGCGTTAATTAGCACCAGTGGGTCGAATCTGATACGGTCAACTGTAAACGACATACGCCCGAGAGAACTACTGCCGAGTGCGGTCTAAATAGGGTGATTCGAAGCTTCAACGAAAATCAGATGTGCTTGATACTGGACTTTCCAGGCAGCTGTCCGGCTAGCGTAAACTGTGTGAAACATAGCACACTATAGGAGCCATGAGGATTGATGCATAGAGAGGCTCGATACATTTGTATGCACAATTTATCAAAAGAAAGTTTTGAAATCAGAATTTCTCTGTATCAGTGATTATTAACTTTAGCACCAGATGGTTTGGCGAATCTTGATAACATTGTTCTAATCTGGGACACATCCTTGTTAAGCCATACGATATCAAACTTCTTTTCTTTTTTACACATCTATTTTCACATAACACGTTAACAATCGATTTTGTTCGACACGCGCAGCGGGCAAAAGTACGTCTAGTCTTTTGCATTGTAATAATAGTAGCAACTACATAACACACAGTGAAAAAATTATGTATTTTAATCATCAAACTTTTACCATCGTATTCGTCTCGTTTTTCTAATTGAAATTACACCAATCACGATATTGGTACGATCATAATTACTTCTGCAATAAGCGAAATTAAAAATTGATGCACCTCTACCGTAACTGTCATGTCCGAAGCTTCGCTTGTTACACAAGCAGTTATGATCGTAATTATATCGTGCTCTATGTCATTCTCATCAGAAAAACAAGACGAATACGATGGCGAAATTTTCATTCAAGAAAATGCCAAAAAGAGAAATTTTTGAATTTAAAAAGCTGCCGCGAGTCTTTTGATGTTTGCCGAATGCCTGAACCTCGGTCCCCCTTTCTATTTTTAATCACTATCCTTGTTTCGACCAGGGATTCTAACCCGACGCCTAACCCTAACCCAAAGGGTTAACCAACCAAGGAAGGTTACTGTAACCCGCTGTAACCCATACTATCCTCGAGGGAACGGTTCTCAAATCTTAGAGAGAGCAGGTTAACCCGCTCGGAGCGGGTTACGCACTATTAAATAGAGATTCACGGAATATAACCCGAATCGTAAAGTATTTATAGCTAACGTATTATAAATAAACAGGTTCAGGTAATAATCATATTGAAAAGAGCTTTTTAAATTAGATTATTAGATAATAACAATAATTTTCAAAATTAAAGATCGAATTCGTTTGTCCAAAGTATTATGATGTCATCTATAATGTCACTATTTAAACGTGAACACACAATAAAAACAATCTGAATAAATATAAATGTTTTCAACACAACGTGTGAACACAACGTGTGAAATAAGAATGGGATGGATGGGCAACCCATAACAATAAAAAATCGAAAAACAGTTGATAAATCTTTTCTTCGTTTCGTTTTCCGTTCCGCGTCAAACAATTGCCAATCGACGCTCCAACGACGATACCATAATACCAGGCATTCTTGGCTCATTATTGCCTTATTATATATGTATACATATACGTTCCTTCCGAAACACACAACATTCATACTCTTCATAATTACCTAAAATACAAATTTCTTTTACCAAATTTCTTTATCAATAATAAGTTGTCCTCATATTATTTAAAATCGATTTGTAGATAAATTCAACTGATTGGCACCAAAGCATAATTATAAATAAGAAAAGAAGTTCAAACTTTGCGTACTCAAAACCCGCTCTTAGTGTGGGTTACAGTGTTTCATGGGTTACCAAAAACCGAAACCGATTCGGGTTACGGTTTCCAACCGTAACCTGCTCTTACCCGGTTAACCCTCTTACCCTAGTAACCGGTTACCGAAGCTACGCAGGTTACAGCGGGTTATTGAGAACCGAATCCGATTCGGGTTAGGTTTTTGATCCCTGGTTTCGACACACTACAAAGAATGTAGCACCTCTGCTATAACTGTTGTCCGACGATACGACAGTTACGGAGATACTACTGTATCAGCCACGTTCTGTGCTCGGTAGTTCTAGCAGTAACCACCTATTTTCTAGTTAGCCTCTAGGTAATAAAGATGTCTAACCTGTTCTGGAGGGAGGAAGCAGCAATCCTTGAACCTCCTCGAGGGGCATCGCCTGTCCGTGGTGATCTCGGTAAGGCCGATGAGGTCGATCTTTCATACCTCCTCCCGGACGGACACGCTGCGTCCGTTTTCGTGCACTTTCTCGTCGAAGAACAGTAATAACGGTTGTTATTACAGACTAAGATCGGGACCAGGCTCGATATTCGTTGCGGGAGACGGGGCGAGTCCTGAGGGACTCCTGGCGATGACAACGGACGGTGGTAGAGTGTCATCGCCCCGCCGTCGTCCCTAAGACCATGCCCAAGTCACCAAGAACCACGAGTGGAACAGCTTGCAACGGAGTAACCCAAAATGTTTCGTCTTCCTCGGTTCTGCAAACAAAAATAAAATCAATATTCATCCATTACTCGACTGCGAATCTTTGTGCAAAATAAAAAATGTCTGCGTCGATACCAAAACACACAGAGGCTAAATAAAAATTTCTTTTCTGCTTCAATTACTTCATTAAACTGGAACTAATTAACGCGTTGAGGGGGTCTTAAATGTTTTCAATATGTCCGCTGCTCTTTAAACTTCACGTGCCAATATTTGTTATAAACGCATAAAATCCGCAGTCTATTTATCACATTGAATAACTCGTTACTAGATTTTTACAGAGTCTCGTAATTATATCAGTGAAGGTGGTATGTCAGTGGAATGATTACATCACGTAATGGATCTTCATCGGCACTCGTGTTTGCAGATATAACATCACCGGGATTTTCCTTTCGATTTAATTTCCAACGTTAGATTATAGGTCTGCTCAAATTGTCGATACGATTAAATTGTTAATAGGGGTCTATCGCAGTGTAATACCACGGTAGGTGGCATAGGTGATGACTATGCTATAATACCAGTTTTACGGCCTCTTGCAGCTCGGCTAACAGACTTAAGTCGTCAAATTTACAGCGGGATGAAATTTCTATGTCAACATGATCAAGTGGCATTATAGTTGCTGCATCAGAATAATGAACCTTATAATTATTTGAAGAGGGGACACTTCTGTCCCGACAGTTCTGTTTCTAATACAAAAAATTGTCTGCACGTACTATAAATAAAACATGAGAACAATTCCAGGATTCTCGACACACTATTTCATGCATTCCGTCCACTTTATTTCTCTGAGAGCACGTTCGAGCCTCCATTATCGATATTAGCCATTAACAGCTGTGCCTGGTCAAATAATGGACTCTTCTCTAACTGTGAAACTGCCAGCCTTCTCGAAATTGTCCAGCCAATAATAATGGGAAACGGTAGAATATTAAATTTCTTTTTTTCTTTCATTGTGCAAACTTAAGTCATGGAGACAAATGTTTCCAATTTTAATATTCACACAATAAAGTAGACATTATTTTTTTAGTGCAGGAAAAGTGTGCCGGTAGGAATGAGTCAACTGTGTATTTATGATGTATGTCCGCCATTAAGATTTTGATTTTATTCAATGGCTCTCTGTAATCTATTCATTATTATGATGGAAGGAGATTTGATTAATTCAATTTCATTCTGTCAAGTGTGGCCGCCGAGGAAATGACATTTCGAAGGTAATGACACTCGAAATTTCCTGAATTGCCGATCTGTTATTTATGCACGAGTTCTTCTAGACCCACTTCCGGTGCTAATGATAATCGAAATCAGCGGCTTCGAAGCTATAGCTGCGTCCGTCTACAAGAAACACGTTTTTCCACTCGTAATCAATACGTGACCTAAATTGGTCTAATGGTAAAAATGCTTTTAATATCAGATGACTGCACAGTATCAACAGACTATGAATTTTTGCGTGAATTAAACATGGTTTGTCAATTAATTAATATTTAAAAGAGGTCACCGAAACGTTTCCACTGTCTGCAATAATAAGAGTAGTATTTTTGTCAATGGACTTCTCCAAGGCCATTCGAATCTTACGTATGTGTACATCATTTGTTTCTACTGTACATGATATATATAAGAGCATGACCTTGAAATGACCTCGAACTTCAAAATTTGTTAATTATTACGGAACAAATGGTTCAGTAACAATATGTATTAGTCATGTAACAACAATGATAGATCTGAACTGATTGATTAATTAATAAGAAAAAGATTAAAAAGATTAATTGTTTGAAGAAACGTTTAACGCAATTTAAATATCGTTCGACAATTTGCTGAGTTAGTCTACCAGCTTGAGGTTTTGTCTGGCTATTTCCACTTTCATGCAATGTTAACGTTGCATCGACCTTCCGGACAATCCGAGACAGCGATCTATAATAAACTTCGTCAGCTTAAAACCAGATCTGAACGGTCTAATATACATACAACTGTGGCCATATTCTATAATTTTTCCAATGGTTTTTGCATTCGTTCGAAACGAGAATAAACAAGAATAATCAAGAAATGCATAAACAATAATTTAAATTATATATGTTTCCTTCTTCAACGTTATAAACAACGATTACATCTGAATAAATTATCGGCGATTATTTGCAATGACTTATTAACATATTTATTATGCAACTCAACTACGTTATTATGTATTATAATCAATGCATCGTTAACACTTATTCCCAGAAATTATTTATAAGTCGACGTAATAAAAGCAACAGAGATATTTCAGGTTCCGATTTCAGGAGACACGTACAGTATAGAGGTGATATAAATATGATCTCTTGATGAGGAATAATCGCAGACTGACTGATGCAGGATTGGAGTTTCGAATGTCAACAGTTCAGCAACTGTCCTAGATTAATTCTCATTCAGTTTTAACGTTAAGATGGGCAAGATTTGAAGTAATTCCGTAGAACAAATAAGCTGTAATTATTGCAACGGTGAAGAAAATTATAAGTGGTTAATCTCATTTTCATCCTGTGTCTAAATTTTTCAAAAAATATAAAAATTTTAGATATACAGAATCACATTAAATGCAAAATGTAAAACATTGACCTGTATTCATTTTTCGAAGATTAGTGAAATAGAAAAATGTGACTTTTGTTACAGTAGGTCAGTGTCTCCCAAAATTTCGACATCTGTGTACCCCTTCTATAACTGTCGTTACACTAACAAGGGAATGGGACCCCAAGTGTCCGACTTCGATTTTGATAATTTTTTGTGAGACGATGGTATATGGATCCCTAATTATGTATGCAAAATATTAGGTGTAGTTATTCAATAGTTTTAAAAATATGAACAATTAAACTTTCATACCTTGTTGATACACCATGATTTGCAGCTCAAGTTTTCGAAGTTCAATTAATTATATCTTTAAAACTATTGAGTAACTACACCTAATATTTTGCATACATAATTATGGATCCATATACCACCATCTCACAAAAGATTATCAAAATCGAAGTCGGACACTACCCTTGCGAGTATCCCCCGTTAAGAACAATTGGTATTAAGTAACAGACGTGTACATCCTTTGATCACAACAGCTGCACCAGAATTGTTGCACTAGAATCAGTGCGTACCCCCTCTAAATTCTTTCTGTACCCCCAGGCGTACGTGTACCAGACTTTGGGAAACACTGCAGTAGATCATGCCCATGAGTCACATTTGCTCGTTCTCCCACCATTCCACTAATGTGGGAGTTGACACTCCCCCACCATTTGTCATGCTCAACGATCGTTCCACCAGAAATGCATGGCATTGCTCGAGGCTTCACCCTTTACACACTCCGATTTATTTTTCAATTTTATTACCAACAATTCCCTACTATTTTAAGTGTTTTATTTGAAATCAAAGGACAGTTCCTCGACTGCTACTTATTTTAAACCATTTTGTTTACTGATTATATTATACTATAAATATAGCTCTCAAACTTTGTTGTAATTTATATTTGTGCGATTTATATTCGTTTTTAATTGAAAAATAAGAAATTAAATAAATAAAGGAAGAACCAAATCCATATAAAAATCCATTTCCTTTACATTTCTCTTTCTCTGGGTCTTTCAAAAGGTTAAGTAGTGGGGGATTGATTGATGGTGGGGACCAGGGATTCTAACCCGACGCCTAACCCTAACCCAAACCCGGTTAACCAAGGAAGGTTACTGTAACCCGCTGTAACCCATACTATCCTCGAGGGAACGGTTCTCAAATCTTAGAGAGAGCAGGTTAACCCGCTCGGAGCGGGTTACTCACTATTAAATAGAGATTCACGGAATATAACCCGAATCGTAAAGTATTTATAGCTAACGTATTATAAATAAACAGGTTCAGGTAATAATCATATTGAAAAGAGCTTTTTAAATTAGATTATTAGATAATAACAATAATTTTCAAAATTAAAGATCGAATTCGTTTGTCCGAAGTATTATGATGTCATCTATAATGTCACTATTTAAACGTGAACACACAATAAAAACAATCTGAATAAATATAAATGTTTTCAACACAACGTGTGGACACAACGTGTGAAATAAGAATGGGATGGATGGGCAACCCATAACAATAAAAAATCGAAAAACAGTTGATAAATCTTTTCTTCGTTTCGTTTTCCGTTCCGCGTCAAACAATTGCCAATCGACGCTCCAACAACGATACCATAATACCAGGCATTCTTGGCTCATTATTGCCTTATTATATATGTATACATATACGTTCCTTCCGAAACACACAACATTCATACTCTTCATAATTACCTAAAATACAAATTTCTTTTACCAAATTTCTTTATCAATAATAAGTTGTCCTCATATTATTTAAAATCGATTTGTAGATAAATTCAACTGATTGGCACCAAAGCATAATTATAAACTAGAGGGGTGTTGTTGCTCGCTCGCTTCGCGAGCTTCGCAAGTAGGGTTGTCGTAGCTCGCTCGCTTTGCGATCTCGCGAGAGGGTTAGTGGTACGGATGTTATTTGGTGTGTGACTCTCCAAGAGTCACACAAAGAACTTCCCGATTAGTTAGTTGTAGTATATTATTATCATTATTAAGTGTACATTTTAAGTAGATTATATATTTTCAGGGAAATTCAATAGTTTTCTACTTATCAAAATGTTTGCTATATGGCGTCGCATTAAACCAACATCGTAGGCTCGTTGCTCGCTTGGTTCCTCGTTATAGCATACTAATGTTGCAAAATAAATTGTCTTAATTAGTTTTTCGCAAACGATACAACTCATCATTATCCGGGTTTGCAGTATTGATCTTGGTTTTCTTCGATACTGTTAATTTAAATTGTCCCAAAATATATAAACCGCGCTCAATTTTGAAACTCTGCTCAGTGCTACATACAACATTTGTAAAGTTCGCCTTTCTGATTTTTTAAAATCCAAACATACTTTCTCGTATGTTTGTCCCTGACTTTTATGAATCGTAATCGCTTCAGCAAGAACCACTGGAAATTGACTACGTGTGATTTGATATTTTTCCTCACTCGACATATTTACTTGATTTGATATTTTTATTATTGGTGTTAAATTTTGATCAATATTTGCATTTTTAATATAATCACGATAACGAGTTCTTACTTTCACTCCTACTCTGGCCAATTGAAAATCTAACCACAATATAGACGGAATTTTAGTATTTTCTTGAAAAGTAATAAATTTTAATATTCCGCATGTGTGCTCCATTAACCAATCCGTTTTCAACATCAATGTTATCAATAGTTATCATATAGTTTATATTAATTTTCAATTTAAAATTTAAAAAAAATTTTTTTTTTAATTTTAAAAAAATCGAAAAAAAATTTTTTGTGTAATTACGTTTGTTTCTACGGTGGAAACTTTCCGTTCTCTCGTATAAATTGCATTGTTGAATGAACTTCTTTCGAAAAAAAACTAAAAAAACTAAAAAACTACTTGACCAAAATGGACCAAAATCTAATCAGCTCTAAGTTACAGCGGGGCACATCGATTGCATCATTCATCATCCAGATCGCGTTGTTACTTTTTCTGAAAACGTTAACGAAAAATTTGATTACATAGAAACGGCCATACGCACACACACACACACACACACACACACACACACACACACACACACACACATACGAACATTTTGCTGAAAATAGTCTAAAATGACTGCAATGACCATGAAACGTGAAGATCTGCTAAAAAATCGATTTTCGATTTTCGGGGTCATTACAATAACTTCCCTATAAAATCGGGAAGTTAATAAGAAAAGAAGTTCAAACTTTGCGTACTCAAAACCCGCTCTTAGTGTGGGTTACAGTGTTTCATGGGTTACCAAAAACCGAAACCGATTCGGGTTACGGTTTCCAACCGTAACCCGCTCTTACCCGGTTAACCGGGTTACAGTTGGCCATCTAGTAACCGGTTACCGAAGCTACGCGGGTTACAGCGGGTTATTGAGAACCGAATCCGATTCGGGTTAGGTTTTTGATCCCTGGTGGGGACCGCGTGGCTCGCGACGAAGAAGACGTCGGACAGGCTAGCAGTAGATCATTCGCGTGACACACTGTACGATGACCAAATAATTTGATGGACCGAATAATTTGTGTAAACAGTGCGCTGATGGCAAGAATTCTTCAGCTGACACAGTACACCTTAGCGCTGTGACAGTAATCGCCTGAGCCCTTCCATGGCAAATCAGCTTATAGACATAGACAGTAGTTTTTCCGTTGATACATATATCCCCCCCGGTTAACCGTGTAGACGCGTAGACCAAAGTGTTTGCTTCCAGCACACATTACCTGCGTGCGAAATAGATCGATAGGCAACGTGTCTCGGTCACCGGGTCTAGTTCAGCGAAATTGTATAAGAGCGGATCGCACGGTATATAGCCATGCGAGCCATTCGTGTCTCATAGCCCGACAGTGACCTTATCATTGCACGTGATATTATTTCCCCTTCCTTTTTCTCAATCACCGAAGGCGTAAAACAACCATGAATAATACTCCAACGTCGATAATAATACTCCACGATACGATCTTCACACACTGTGTCTCCCTCCTTTGCAGGGTTGGAAATAAACAGGTGTTTTTCGTTTCTAAAACATTTCAAACGGTGACATCTCGTACTCAAATTGTTGGTTTTTTTATGTATGCATGTATTTTACATTGTACACAACGTGAGATTGTTACAATCCTAGTAGTATTTATGGTTGGCCAACGGTATCCAACAGGTGGGAGTTAGTTGGGATATAGTGTTTTCGCCTACAAATTCCCAACACAGGGCATACAATGAAAAAGTTATGACTAGACTGCGAATCTTTACGCAAAATAAAAATTGTCTGCATCGGTTGCAAGAAGTAGAAACCAAATTGAATGGTATTTCTTCCCTGAATGATTTTAATAGAGAAGAAATCATATATTGACATCTTCAATTTTGAAAATTTTCCAACAATTTTGAATTTCATCTCATTTCTCCTATAAATTATGATGTATTTGGTATGTAATCCAGTAGATTTGTACTCGGGGCGGCTGCAGATCGAAGTTTCGATGCTGTAGGATCAATGGTTCAGGAGTTATGCTTGCTTAAAGTTGAGCAATCTGCAGTGTTTTTGGCAAGGGCGCCGCCATATTGGTTTGTATTGACGGTCGCGCGCCGCTTACCGTGTTGGTTGGGATTAGGTCGGGGCAAGGACCGGCTGTTCTGCTCGGTAAGCGGCTCACGGTCGTCACTACAAACCAATATGGCGGCACCCTTACCTATCAAAAACACTGCAGATTGCTCAACTTTAAGCAAGCATAACTCCTGAACCATTGATCCTACAGGATCGAAACTTCGATCTGCAGCCGCTCCGGATACAAATCTACTGGATTACATACCAAATACATCATAATTTATAGGAGAAAGGCATAAATTTTGAGTCCGGTAAAGTAAAATTTACCCAAGATCCGCAGTCTAGTTATGACAATTGCCAACGAATATCCATTGTTGGACCTACGATTATTATAGTTGGTTAATTAAAAAGAAATTTTACATATGATAAATACTACATTGGCCTGCCCAAAGTTTGCCAACATTTGGATATCGTTTTACAGATATTACGATGATTGTCCCTTTCATTAGGAATTCAGTGACTATAATTGCTCAAGGTCATTCAAGGTTACAGGCAGAGGAACTATGATACTTCATACGTGATATTAAAACCAGAACAATATGTTGAACACCCGCCGGTAGGTAATGTGTTAAATGTAGAAAGGTAGTGAATATGACCTCGTAACGCATGCCACGTAACCACGCTTTATTTAACTCTTCGAGGGATAGTAATTGAGAGTACACAAGACCAACTCTAATCGTTCGATCGATGACACGGTCAGTATCTCTAATATTAAAGGGGAAACGTCTATTCGGACCATTTATCTTTTCCAATTGAAGAACTGAGCAATTTTGACCCACGTGACGTGCCAAAGGTTGCATTTGCGAACAAAGTGGTTTTATTTTGGCCAGAGGCCTCGAACGCGGAGGAATATTGATTTTTATTTAAATTTCCATTCGTCAAACCTTTGCAGACTTTCCAAAATTTCCTCTGAACCTTCATTTCTCAACAAAATTTCATTTATTCAATCGTAACAGTTGTTGCAACAATTTTATTCATCAAACCACAGCAAAATTGAAAAAAGTTCCATTCGTCAGACTTCAAATAAGAAAAAAAAATGAATCAGAAGCCTATACTAGAATACCTCAAGAACATCCCACGATAAAAGAATTTTATATTTTCATCCTCGAAACTTATAAATAGAAATAGAAAATAAAAATATAATTTATCTTATAAATTATTAAAACCTATAAAAATTACACACGAAAACAGAATTAGTCGAAACACGTGATCAGAAATGTGTGGGTGAAGGGTCGGGTACAGAAGGGTTTACCTTGCAAATGTATACTTTTTATAAATAAAAATCCAAGGCTCTACATAAATAAACTGTAAACATAAAAATAATATTTTAAATGTATACACGACAATAATTCAAAAATACAATATTTCTATACAATCATTTTTCATTTCGATTACCACCAAAAAGTTATTTAAACAAACCTATTGTGTCCAAAATGGGTCAAAATTTCTGTCAGAATTAAATTGAAAAGAATGGAGACGTATGGCGGCGTGTTTGTTAGTTTGTTAGCTAGCATCTATAAAAATTATCCTAATTACCAGATGCACCTAATGAAAAATGCAGCAAGTCACGAATGTCTTTCACAAAAGGATTTCAAGCCTGAAACTTTATTATCGTCCCGCATCTATAAATACGTGACTAATATAATCCTGCAGTGTACACTGCAAAAACAATCTAAAATAAAACATATTGATCTGGTTCGCGCAGATGTAACCGTTACATTAATTAAATATACCCACGTTACATGAATTACATCGAAACAAACTTTGAACAATAGAATTTCTTCGTGGAGACACGAAAGAATTTCAAACGTGCAGGTAAAAGTGTCTCATGGTCAGTGACACATTAACAAGGTAAATGTTGTGACATTATACATAGAGGTAAATCGATAGCGTCATAAATTGACAAAAATAGAGATGCCACCTGCCGAGATGTATCACGTATTGTTCTCGTGAATTAATATCATAATTGATTAGTAACGAGTAGATAGCGAATCTGTATGCAAGATAAACATTTTCACCTGAATTTAAACATTATGTTGAATAGGTTGAAAATAATATTATAGAATTTTTAAATTCTGAATTTATTGGAAACACTCAAAATTACTGAACTACTTTAAAGGGTGAAGCATGTATTGTCGCAAATGCTGCAAATTCAAACGTCTCTAAAAACTATCAAAAAATTTTTCTTCTTTTTGCAACTGCTTCTTAAAAATTGATCTTTTTTTCACTGCTTTATGGGACAAAAATGAGGAACGAGTTCCCTCATGGTGTAACTTATGCTGCTACAAAGTGGTAGGCACACCCAGTGTCGCCAGAAAGTGACCGAACCGTCACTCGAGGGGAATACAAGGTACCCCCTCTCTGATGACCAGAGTAATGTGTGACACGTTGCGCGTGCGCGATGGAGACCATAATGGAGACGCAACAACGACTTGACATTTCGCAGGTTTTAGGTTATTGCCGTGTATCGTATCGTACCTATTATGTACATGTACCTACTTAATGAAATAAATCATGTGGGTCGTTCTAAATAGAGACTGTAAACATTCTTTATTATAAATAAAATTAATTGTAACATGTGGGAGTTTCAGTCGTGAAGCAAAGTATGAATGCTTACTATTTATATGTACAATTGAAAAAATCTTGAAATCTGTATGTATGTAGTACTGAGTTACATTCCAGTAAAATCAATAAATCATAATATATTTTAACACTGTTTACCCCTCATACGCTCCTCAAAAATAGTTGCATAAAAGAGACTGGGATAATAAATTCATTCATTTTTCTTCTACATGATAAATTGACAAATCATGTTTTATTTGTAACGTTACATTTTAAAGAAATACAACTCACAACATAGACATAAAGGGATCAATAATTACATAGTATGTGAAATAAGTAAATGGGTGAATTTTACGCGGCAATAACCTAAAACCTGCGAAATGTCATGTCATTGTTGCGTCCCCATCGCGCACGCGCAACGTGTCTTCCATTCGCCCCACTAAATCTCCGTCGCGCACGCGCATGTACATTATTTCACCGTGACTCCCCTCATCTGGCGACACTGGGCACACCCAGAGTCGCCAGATGAGGGGAGGGGAAGGAGCATCGTGGAAGGGGAAGGAGCATCGTGGAAGGGGAAGGAGCACCGTGGAAGGGGAAGGAGCATCGTGGAAGGGGAAAGTAGAGCAGGGCATAAGTCCTAATCCTGCGATTCTGGGTACACCTCTCATCAGTTTTTCGCCAACCACGTCATGAAAAAAATCATGGAATGAAATGAATACGATGGATTGTGATATTAGATGATTCCAGCTTTGAAATGAGTCGAAATTATTGTCTCTCTCGCACGATAATTTTTTAAGAAATGATTACGGTTTAAACGTGGGAAATTTTTATTACAATTTATTAGTATTCAGTGTTCTTGAATCCACTGCACCTTTGCAATGAACAGGTTCTTGGAGCAAATTCGTATGAAATAAAGTGAGAAGTAGCTCTTGAAAAATAAAATAAGTCAAGGTGTCAAGACATAGGCGACGCCTCTACACACGAAATTGCACAAATTATTGAGCCGGCTCTCGTCTGGCCATAGTTACATGAAAAACTTCAAGCGCTCGATTAGGTGAAGTGTAGACTAGGTATTGCGTGCGGTATGTACTGACACTGACAAGTTCGTCTGACGGAAGACGTCTTTGTTCTCACGTTGTCAGTGTTGTTCCCTCGCCAACGTAGTACTATTGCCTCGAGCAAACTCCTGCGAAAGCTCTTTAACACGTGCGCTACGTTTCTCCGACGACTATGATCTTGCATTCTGCAAAACTGGGCTTTATACGAATTCTTATTTGACCTTTATTATTTCGAGCATTTTGTTATGCAATTAATAACTCCCAGTTTCACGATGCAGATCTGAAAATTCAATACTTTATTCCGAGAGGAAAGAATTTTTGCAAATTTTTATCGACCTATTTATATTATTTATTATTATACTGCGGATCTTTATGCAAAATAAAAATATCCAGCAGCGATTGTGGGCAGTAGGAGTTAAATAAAATCTCATTTCATCCCCTAATAGATTTTTACACTTGAAAACAACATAACACTATTTTTAGACTTTTCTAATTTTTCACTGTTTTACATTTCACCTAGCCAATTTCTTCATAGATGCATAAAACTCCGCAGTCTATGATATTATCTATATTATGTTATTTGTCTTGTGTATTTCTAATGTGTTGTGTTGTAGCATCATTTTCACGATTTAGTTACGACAACGAATTTTACGCATTCATGATAGAATGCTGATGGAACGGAAAATATAAAAAATAAAGTTCAGTACTTTTATAGAGTGGTCAGCTGAACACATTCCACAAATGCGATGGAAATCTAGAGTGACTTGTGTCCGTTACCAGCTTCGTTTTCAAATAATTAACAATTAAACAATGCCTGTAACTATGGCAATCCGCCAGCACCGCAAAATCAGGTCAGCATGTTCACACAGTACCATTTCCCCCAGAATTATCCACTAGCACTCGTAACAGTGTTTAAACAACTTACATGCAAATCATGATATAATAAATTACTTTTTTGTTATTAATTTGGTCGATGCAATTCGTGAGCTGTTATAAAACTTGTAATAGTAAGGCATTTATGGCTGAACAATATTAATGTACATTTTAACGTGAATTAACGGAGCGGCGAAGAACATTTTCGCAAAGGAAAAAGTTTCTTCAAATCACCTCAGGGATCACCCCTTTGAAGGAAGTACGACATTTTTCGAACACCCTGTATTGGCATGCTAATCGCGCGTAGAATTATTTCGTATAGTTGTTATTCGTTGCACCTCTTTTCTTTTATGAATGTGTAGGGAATACCAACGCGATACCCGCATCAATGTGAACACGATGGAAAGGGAACAAAGTGAGAGGATAAAAATAAATCCATTTCATAATGCACTTTCATTGGATATACGGAGTGAACGGAGAAAATAAGAGAATGCATTATTACGGCTTCGGAAGTATCGATTATGCGCTTCTATTTGTTCTGGCGTGGACGACGGTTTGTTAAATATTCCGATTTCCGCTAATTAAATTGAGAACAAATGGCTGCGTCTACTAGTGTCCGCGCGGCAAATTACCCGAGCAAGCTGAAGAACTGACTGGCAATGGATTGAACAAATGAAAAAAAATTGATATCATTCAAGTGAAATTGTAAAACATTGTTAATTGTATAATATTCAAATGTTCTCGGCGCAACGGTTCGATCAATTTATAGGAAAAAAGCAAAATTTGCACGTTAGTTTGGAACTTTCAACGTTTCGATCTTCATTCAGATCATTTTCAAGAAAGTAGAAAAACTGCGTCTGAAAAATATATTTTCACAATGTAAAACCAGAAACTTTAAAATATCTGCGTAACCAGAATGTAAAAATGTAACAAGATACTGCAATAATTTACTTACATTGCTTTATAAAGATTATAAACACGTAATTGAAATTGTCTTAGCACATGCTGTTTTCATGTCGTCAGACAGGATACTGGATCATAGACCATCGAAGTCATTAGACACGGAACGTAACTGGTCGATCGATCAAAACACAAGTCAATCGTCGATCGATGTTTGGCGGTTATTTCAAACCGTGAAAAACGTCAACAACCCAAACTTACAACATGTTCGTGACCATATGATGAAAAACTTTTATTAAATATATGATAAAGATGTAATTTATATAACATGTAATAGGAAAATAGTTGTTATTAGGAAGTGATTCATCATAACACACTACTGATTCAGTAGTGTTGCGTAATATTCTTGAATCGTAGGAGTTTCATACCTAAGATTCACGCTATGATGTTTAATCATATGAATCGTTTCCAGTAAAATCCTATTGTTCAAATTACTTTCTTTCTCAATTGCCTTAACGTTTTCAAAGTCAAAGGCGTGGTCATACTCCATAGAGTGTTTGTTAATTGTACATAAGAAATCATTTTTTTTATAATTTAAAATAACACTTCTTAATGAAAGTCCCTTTTAATGGACAAATTAATTTAGCAAAACTGAAGATTATGAAAAATTAATTTTTCAACACTGAAGTTGTGAAAAGTTACTGCGTTGTGAAAATATTATGATGTATTAAGGTACAGGTGGGATGCACTCAGTGTTAGGCAATAATAAATTTATTTAAATAAATAATTATTTAAATCAAAATTTAAATAACAAGTTATTTATTATTTGAGCAGGTCTAAATGATTTATTTAAAATAATAAAGTTAATTGTTATTTACAAATACAATTCCAATTATTATTTGGCTAGGCCCTTCGGACGGGACCGACCACTGCCGGTATACCTGAAAAGGTTGCTATAGCAGACAAAAAACGCGCACATGTTCATTGTATATAAAAAATACAAGAAATAAGAGAAGACCAAAAACCATTTATTTGATTTCCACCTCAATCCAAATAATAGATAATCTTCCATTTGCAAATAAGAAATAATAAATTTATTTAAATAAAAAGTTTAGTTATTATTTGCAATTAAAATCACATGTTTGTTTATTATTTAATTATTTATTATTTAAAATAAAATTTGCCCAACTACTGGATGCACTGTAATAATTTTCGAGCGGGACGCTTAATGTACACAATAACGACGGAACTGCGCGCACAGATAAGCTCGTTTGATCATGCGATTGTATGCAGCGCCTTGTTTCTCGCGATTACATGTAGACGTTTAGAGATTATGCGATCTACTTACTTGTAGGAGGCTGCTAAGTTTACTTACAGAGAAAATCGAGTTTGAAAATGCCTCGAATACGCGTGCTATTACATAGGAACCGTCTGATGCGTCTGACCATGGCCGACCAATTCTACTACCTGCGTATACTATAACACCTGACTGATCTTTAAACTCGTATTTCTCGAAAACAAGGAGTCAAACTAAAAAATGTTATTCCTCCTTTTCGATTTGTGTTTACATGTAGAATCACTCCCGCCCACTTGTACATATTATTCGGCCGCACATTGTGCAAACTAGTAGCCATTAGTACCTACAGAGTGGGTGTAAAAAGTATTCGTACGCCCTTTAAGATAGGATAACTTTTTTCTAATTGTACCGAACGACTTGATTTTTTATAATCAATTAGAAGCATTGGTTTACGAAATGATATTCAAACAAGATTTTCCAAAAATTATAATTTACAAAGTTACATGCAAAAAGAAAAAAGGCATTTTTCTAAAACTTTTCTATTTGGGCCCTTAAACAAAATTTAAAAAAACATATTTTGCAGATTTATAGAAGTTACACACATGCTGAAAATTTCATCAAAATCGATTAACATACACACGAGCTACGAGCGGTTAAAAATTGTGAAAATCGTAGTTTTACACGAGTTTTGATCAGTTTCTGCTTAAAATCCACAGAATCGTACATCTTTCGATGCCTGTCGTTTTTTACTGCGTCAACCGATTTCGATGAAATCGGTATATTTTAAATTTTCATTGAGGGCCCAAATAAAACAGTTTTCAAAAATGCATTTTTTACTTTTGCATGTAACCTTGTAAATTATAATTTTTGGAAAATCTTATTTGCATCTCATCTCGTAAACCACTGCTTCCAATTGATTATACAAAATCAGGTCGTTTGGTACAGTTATAAAAAAGTTATTCTGTTTTAAAGAGCGTACGAATACCTTTTACACCCATTGTAAATACAATGAACCAAAGTACACTGTTTGTTTTCAAGAAAATTTAGAACGAATAGATCACCTTTAAAATTGATTACAAATATCCCAGTTACAAAACTGAAAAATTAATTACTGTGGACATTGTTATTTAGTCGCCTTTGCGATTTAATCGTGACGTAACGCAATCGTTACGGAAATAGTCATTACAAAAAATGATGTAGCCTCCACTAACTAATAGTGTAGCAGGTAACTATACGCACAATAACTTTCTTTTAGAAGGATGCTCACGTAACATCATTACAAATAACGATTCGCAATAACTCGTTATAGTAAATGTGCGTGTATGCAGTGTCTGCATTATACAATATCACTATACCGAACGAATCCAAATCCGTTTCAGTCGGCTGACTGTCTAAAGAACGTACGATTTTGTTACGAAGACAATATTCTAATCACAGACACGTGTAAATCATTTTAAACAAATGGACAATGTTCGTAGCCTCGACGATCACTCGAGTTTTCAATTAGTCATGTTTATCTATTCAACTTATCGGGCCTGTTAACCTAACCTACTTCTTCGAACGACGCGCACCCCATTTTCCGGCGACCTTTACATATACAAGGTGAACAACACGATTTGAGCACTTCGATTATGCCACTTATTTTAACGTATATTAATGTTCACCGGAAATTCTATTTCATGAAAAAAAACGCATTTTTCGAGTTTTTAAGATCATTGGTGATTTTTAAATGATATGGAAGGTCATAAGGTCATTACAATGTACATGTACAGTCCCATTTAAAGGAAACATGGATGACTTTAAAATTTTGAAAAATATTATTTACTTGCTACTTATTTAGCAAAAATAACCAAGGAAGTCGTACAACAATTGGTCTTCAGGGTCATCTGCAGGTCATTGAAAGTGGAATAGGAATAAATAACACGTTCCCCAGATGAAAATACTAATGACCTTAAGAAACCAGAAAAAATGAGCTGTAAAAAATTTATTTTTCACAGGGTATTCTTTCCTGAGAAACCAAGGAGATATTTAGTTGAGACACCCAGTATATTCCTGTATATTCAGCTGTAATCTGATTCGTTGTCTCCCAACGCCATTTATGTTTGATATACACTCCAACAGTAACCGTACCAACCACAAGAAATAATTTGGTAAATATTGCCTTTTAAAAATGGCGACACTGAATTTATTTCCCACAATCTTTATTGTAACAAGTCTGAATAAGGAAGTTTATTCCATTTTCCATGAATGGATTAGTGCCCCTAATTGTAAACAAAAATTCGAGTCGTTTTACTATTTTCATTGTTAGTTTCACACGACAACGATAAACTTCCTCGAAACAACGTAGTACAAAATGATTATCTGAGCAAACGTGACAATTATACCCACTTTGAATTTCACAGTAATTTTATGTGAGTGGCAAGGGTGATATACATATCCACCCTAATCTTGCTTCCCGAGAGACACTGCGAGAAATTATATTCCCATTTATAACACGAGATCCACGGCGTCGCACGCACGCAAATTGACATGGTTATCCGACTTCTGACCTAATAATACAGTGGTCGAAATTTCTATAAAGTCATCTTCTTTTTCATAGATATTTTTTAAATATCACCATTTTTGTTGATTTATCGTATCTGGTCTTGTGCCTTGTAGACACTCGGAAGTCACTTAGTGTTTCTCTGTATTCTGAGCAGAGAACTACGGAAAACTGCGAATATTCTAAATGTATTAGTTTTAGAACTCGCAGAAATTCTGTTTGTTATAATTTGATTCACGTGTTTGAGAATGCCGAGTGGAAAAGTACTAACAAGTGAAGAAAAAGCATCAATCGATGCTTATAAAGAGATATGGGCTGCTCTAATCGCGCAATTGCTAAGAAAACTAATCGGTCATATAGTGTGATTAATAATTATATCAATTTACGTGAAAATTACGGAATAAATCATCTTAAAGATAGTAATAAAAAATAGTCAAAGAGACAACATTCGATATTAATGAGGTCTGCAGCTAAGGAAAGGAAAAATGCAGCACAATTTCGAGCTGAATTGGAGCTTCCAGTAACAACAAAACGTGTGCAACTACTTTTAAATTCTTCTGGACAAAAATACAACGTAAACTAGGCCTTAAAGAAGTACATAAACCGGCCCGTATTGATTTCGCACGGACACAAAACACAGTGACTTTATAGAAATTTCGGCCACTGTATCAGTTTAAGTTTTCTAGTAATAAATTAATGCTCAACGTACAAATGATAAAAAAATAATTTATTATAACTGTCGAATGAATGATTAATGATAATAATTGCTTATGAGCACTAGAATTACGGAGCACTGAAAGTGGCTATTTTACATAAGTTTATAAAAACAAGAATTTATTTATGCGTTATAATTTTAGATAACGGTTTGCCTAAAATTAATTTAATGATAAAAAATCATGATCTTCAGATTGTAAATGTTGAAACAAATTTTAAAGAAGTAATTAATAATTATATAAATAATACAAACAATTGAACATGGAATTATAATAGAAACAATAAAATTTTTCGAAAAGTGTTCGTGATCACACACATAAAAGATACGTCGTTATTGCCCAAGCAGATCGAAGCAAACCACCGAAGCATAACTAGTATATAGTAGTATAGTAGTACACACTTCTTTAAATACAGTTCACTATAGATGTTTCACAGAACTTAAATATTCATGCAAGGTTAATTTGACACGTGTGAAGTCGTCAAACGGTAAAGCCATTGTGCCAAGGACTTTGCAATATAACACGTACACATCTTTACTTTTGCACGATGATCAACGACTTCTTCGCACAGTAATCTAAAAACCGGCTTTTTTCGACCAAAACTTGAGTTTTCCATTTCAATTTAAAAATATTATTTCCTACAATTTTCTACATTTTCCATCGTGCACTAAAAAATGTGTAGCTTAGTAAACATGAGAAAATTGAATTTATGTAGAATTTGTACGGATTTATGAATAATGTGTGCTTGAATAATGAAATTTGTTACAATTTCCAGTCAATTGGCTATGGTAGTTTTAGTTTAGTTTTTGTTTCATTATTTTTACTGGTGTATTATTTAGTTATTCCATTTTACTTGTCGCAGATAAGTCTGCAACAGAGTTGGGCAAAATGTAATTTCAATTACAATTACAATTACTTGCCAATTACTGTAATTTGGAATTGCAGAAATACAATTACAATTACATGTAATTGTAATTGGTAATTGCAATTACTTGACGAATCACTGTAATTGTAATTGTGGTCCGCAATTACAATTACTGGTTGAGCGAAAGTAATTGCAATTCCAATTCCAATTACATGTAACTGTAACTGTAATTGTTAGTAGCAGTTACAAGACTTACAAGTAATTGCAGCTACCAGCCACAATTACTTGTAACTGCTACTAACAATTACAGTTACAATTACATGTCATTGGAATTGGAATTGCAGAAATACAATTACAATTACATGTAATTGCAATTACAATTACAATTACATGTAATTGTAATTGAAGATGTAATTAATTACTCATGTAATTAATTCCTGCCCAACTCTGGTCTGCAAATCGAGAAAGAGCTTATTTTTTCAACATTGCAGTTTTCCTTCGATATAAGACTCTATCAGCCTCTCCAGTATATTATGGTTTCTTCGCCATTGTGTCAATTATAAAAAACCCAAAGATTAAATTGGTTATAATTAACATTATGTGTTGGGTTGGCAAATAAGTTCGTTCGGTTTTTTAGACTGGAATAAAACACAAAAACCGAACGAACATATTTGCCAACCCAATATATGTATATTAATTTCTCTGAAATAATTATTCGTTCATAATTCTGTGAACGCACTGCCGGCGAGCCTGGCGCTCTCATATATTCCTAAACTGTGAAGCTGCCACAGTAGTTGGATAAATTTTATTTCGAATAACGAATAAATCCCAGGATTTATTCGTGAATAACGAATAACGATTTATTCGCTATTCGTTAGTTACGAATAAATCTCGGGACTTTTATTCGTTATTCGTTATTCTAAATGACGACAGCGAATAAGAATAAAGGCCGAGAATAAGCGCAGCCGGCTGCGCGGCGGGCCGCTTTTGAAGTAGGAACCCGACGTCGGCACTCGACACTCGACACTCGGGGCCCTGAGTCGTCGGCGCGATGTCATTCGATAGCTTTATTCGCTCGCTGGCTTATTCGAATAAATTTTTATTCGCTGGACTACATACATATTCGAATAAATTTTTATTCGCTGTGGGTTATTGGAATAAAAAAATTCATTCGAATGAGATTTCATTCGAATAACGCCCAACTCTGTGCCACAGCCATGTTTAAACGGTAAATACTAAATGTTGTTTGAAATATCGATCGCAAGATAATGAAATGTATTTGTTTTGAATATGGTAAATACTAACTTTGACATTTCATTTGTGCTCTAGTTTCTAGAATTGAAAAATTGAATTGTACGATAGTGTTAGTTAATTCTAGATGTTTTGTTTGATAGATTTAATAATCAACAAGTTTTAATACAAATATAATTCAAATTTATATTAAATAAATGTTATAGACACTTGGAGAACTTTTTGAATAATATCATTCTCCCCTCGCCCCCATATCTCTATTATCATCAACTTCTAACATAATTCTTTCTAAAGTACTAATTGACCATACTCAATAAAATAACCAACATTTATATGAAATCATATAAATAATTGCTATGATAAAGATAAATTTTCTAGTACCAATTTCATTGAAGATACAAGATACAAGAATTTATACAAGAAACGATTACCCCAACCATTTCCGATGAAATAGACGCACGAGATCTAACTATATTCTCTCGCAAGTTCTCTGGTGTGGTTGGTTGCTCGGGATAAACATAATCTTCCAGTTTTCCCTGCAAAAAGAAATCGACTGGAGTTAGGTCGGATGAACGGGGCCGACCATGATACCTGTCCGTTACATCCAATCCAACGATTTGGAAATTCATCGTTGAGAAATTCTCTCGGATCGCATAAAGAATGCACTCGATGCATAAGTTTACGGTTGAAAATTAGAAACACTTTGGAAATATTCTTCGTTCGGTGGAATAAAAGGGTTAAAGCAGAGTTAACAACTAGAACTACCCAAGGTTAAGACGAAGCTAAATGACTGGTCTTTAAAAAATATGTAATAATATAGAATATTTTTATATTTATTGATCTATATTACTGTCTTACAAAAGGAATATGGGGCCGAACATGTCTTTGAAAATATTATGTAGTGGTGATCTTCCGGCTTTAAACCCTCCTTTTATTTTTCCCAACTGGATCTTGTATACTTTCATTTTCGTCTTCAGAACTTGAAGGCGCGCAAACACGTCTTCTTTTACGTAAATTCAAAATATTTTTTTATTCAGTTTCCGCGCACTCCTGAACATTTTCTTTGTCTCTATAATCTCATTATTACTATTTATCCTATTATTACTATCTATATTGTTATATAAAAAAAGCTTAGGTCCTATTACCAACGGCTATTGCATACAAAATGACCACGTAAAACAACATCGATAACAATGTTACGTTACATCGAAGCTATGTTTATGTTTATGTTGTGGCGCCAAAATAAAACGTTGCGCAAGACATCAATAAATCCATCTAAATATTTAATAAATGATTTCGGGTTCGGTAAACAAATTATTGAATACTTTTCTACTTAGAGAAGTACCAGTCAAAATGACTGGTACTGGTATAAGTAGCCATGATACAAAATTATTTTGATTCTGAATAAATTAAACAATAATAAAATTCATTATATTACTCCTTTAGTCATCGCTGTAAAAGTCATTATATCATTGCGGGGAAAAAATGTAACATGAAGTAGGAATTTTAAGATGAAATTGTCGAACCAGTCATTTTTACTGGTCTGGTAGTTCTAGTGTTAAAGATTAATCACAAGGAGAGAGGATAATTTTACCACGTTTTTATTAGCTCGCTTTCTTGTCTGTTTGTCTGTTTGTCTGTTTGTCTGTTTGTTCGGTGGCAAATTTTGCAATTGATTTTAAACTAACTTCCTGATGAGCTAGAGACTTGAAATCGGTTACATGGCTCAGAACTGGATGACAATGCATTATTCAAAAAAAAATTTTTGAAAAGTCTATCCGTTTCGGAGAAATAACAATTAAATATTTGCCTGTTCACCTCCCCGCGAAACCCTACGTCCACGTGTTCAGCGCTCCCTACTCCACTAGGCGTTCCCACTCTGACTCATCCCCACTCCACTGAACGTCGAACCTTTATCTTTGACATTTTACCATGGCGTTTGTTTTCGATAGGACGGGGTTGCAATACCGTCTGAAATTTACTACGTGTCTCTGTTATAATCTCATAAAAATGTTTAAAATCGATTCAAAAGTTTCACACACACAAGACTAAAAAGCAGAAAATAATTATTAAAATAAAAATAAATTTTTTAAAAATACCACGTTTTTAAAATGGACTAAAAAGTATAAAATAATTTTTCCTAGCCCCGTACAGATTCCTAACCACGTACAGATAATCCTGAAAATTTGTGATTGTGAATTTTTAACATCTACGCAAATACTTGTAAGATTTAAAACGAAAAACGTGGGGCGCATGCAATAGATAATTGATGCATGAATAGTTTACTTAAATTACTAAAAATGTTATTGCTTCGCAAATGATATGAACTGTTGTGTGAGATTTCTCAACGGCTTCTACTCTCTACACTCCTTACTATTATCTTGCGCCCCACGTTTTTCGTTTTAAATCTTACAAGTATTTGCGTAGATGTTAAAAATTCACAATCACAAATTTTCAGGATTATCTGTACGTGGTTAGGAATCTGTACGGGGCTAGGAAAAATTATTTCATACTTTTTAGTCCATTTTAAAAACGTGGTATTTTTAAAAAATTTATTTTTATTTTAATAATTATTTCCTCTCGAGTCGTGCTCCCTCCTCTCATCTGGAGAACTCTCTACAAGATCAGAGATGATTTGAGAATGCTCAAAGAATGTGCGCAGACAGCCTACTCTCTTCAGGGAATAATATACTATGCAATAGTGGGAACCGGTTAGCTGCCCAAACGAAGATGAACGCCCCACTTTTATCATGCTCCATCGAGGTCCGTAAAGAAGAAGTATAGACGACGCTAACGCAGGAAACAAGGAGAAACGACCGTTTTTCCATTTCCGTGCCAGCGCACAGTGGTTTGGATTGAAATATTTAGTGACATTTTCCCATAGCTTTTCAACCATAGAAAATATTGATACGACATTCGGATTAAATAACTAGGGGTGTAAGAAATTATTAGTTTTTCACTGCGGGTAAAAAAATGTAGGAAAAATAATTTGAAGAAGAAAAGGGGAATAAGGTTGAGAACAAATACAGTTCAACGGAATCGATTTTTCTTCAACCCTGAATAGCCCGTTAATTTCGAGCGTTTCCACTGAACAGGTGAACAGAAAAAAATGTAAGTTAATGCGATAGAAAAGAAAAAAAAGACAGTCGCTTCCAATAGGGTAGTTAATTCTGCCCCACCTTTTGTTATCTCCCATAGCGGAGCTGAACTTTCGACTAAGCGTGACTTATAAAGGTTACCTCTTAAGGGAGAAAGGCTCTTGATGAATTAAAATTATTACGTGAAAAGCGAACATACATTAGCATCGCCGCAAAGCGAATTACCACAGTAAGAATAAAAGTTCAGTTTCCAGTTTCCTCTTTTTATATTGTGAGCTCTCTCTCTCTCCTCTCTCTCTCTCTCCTCTCTCTCTCTATTACTAATGCGAACCCAACACAGTGGCCTTCGTTAAAAAATTCAAAAAATGACAATCAAGTATTCCTTTGTTCTAATTGTTACAGAATGAAACATAACTGGAATATGAATAAAAATGTATAAAAAGCCAAGCTCTATTTATGAAATAAAAATTTATGAAATAATTATATGAAATTGATATAATTAATTTAGAGTATATACGTATAATTATTACAGTAAAATCACAACTGACGTTGAAAAGTAAACCCTAACAAACGGTACATAATTTTGAAACACGAATTAACGCAAACCCGACGTCAATGTTTGCTCGTGGATATGCAAACATGCTACCGTAGTCCAACATCAGTTTGCCAGAATCGAATACTATACTTTCAAAGTAAATATTAATAATTTTCATGTTAAACCATTCGTGTACTAATGTTCACAAATCAGAACTAAATGTTGTTAATTCTTTCTCCTGAGTTCTGTACATAGTATTGGGTTAGCAAATAAGTTCGTTCGGTTTTGGTGATTTATTCCAATCTAAACAACCGAACGAACTTATTTGCCAACTCAATAAATAATGAAAGAGAAAATTTAAATAAAAGTGAACTAGCATAATGAACTAGCATAGCAAAAAAATGGTGAAGAATTGAATGGAGATTTCATCTAAACAGTAAACTCTGATTAAAGTTAATAAACAATAAATCACAAATCACGGAAAAATAGTATTGAAGTAAAAAATATATTGAACAATAAAACGGAAGTTGAATGGAAATTCAATTGAAACAGTAAATTCCAATTTAAACGAACAAACAATAAACCACAAATAACACGGAAAAATAGTATTAAAGTAAAAAATATATTGAACAATAAAACGGAAGTTGAATGGAAATTCAATTGGAACAGTAAATTCCAATTTAAACGAACAAACAATAAACCACAAATAACACGGAAAAATAGTATTAAATTAAAAAAAAAAAAAACATTGAACAATAAAACGGAAAAACTAAAATAGTAAATAGCAAATCAGGAAACTGGTAATGCAGTAATGTACTCCCACAGTGGTGACTAAAATAAACATTTCAATAAAAATACAGTTCACGCGATGAACTTTTCCAAACAGTTCCCCGACCCACATTTTCGTAATGTCTTACATGTTTCGCGGGAGTTTCGGTGAACAAAGTTTCGAATAAAAACAGGGCTGAAAACTTCTCCGCAATAGGGGTGCGTGCAGAGGGTGGGTCGGTCGCAGGAAGTACCGATCCAATCGCGCAACTTGACGCATATTAATTCACCGATCAAAACTGTTTCGGCTCTCTATTAGCATAATGAGATTCCACGATTTTATTTCTGTTCGCGTAACCCGTGACTCAGGCTTCGAACTTCGACCCGATTGCTCACGAAACGCAGCTCGGGCCGGGTTACTCAACCCGCAAGTTATTGACTGCCGGGGTAAACCACCGAAAACTCGCGCAACAGTGTGTTACTTCGTCACTTTCGATGAAATCTGACTCGAGCTACCGAAGCTACAGGGTCGTGTCCATATGAATCCGGAAAAGTCATTACCAGGCATCATGCAAAATAATAAAGAAATATATAAAAAAACATTTTTTTAAAAACCACGCTAATATTAAAATCCACTAAAAAGGAGAACATTTTTGTTTAGACATTAGTGACTATAAACAAAAGCGTGGAGCGCTAAACTATATTGACGTAATCTTCGTGGGCGCTCCACGCTTTTATTTATAGTCATTGATGTCTAAAAAAAATTATTTTCTCCTTTTTAGTGCATTTTAATGTAAGCGTGGTTTTTAAAAAGTTTTTTTTATATATTCTTTTATTTTCTACTTTTTAGTCTTTTTTAAATGGAACGCAAGATTTAGTAATACTGGTATGAAATAGTAAGATATAGAAACGCAAGATATGGAAATACGCGAGATAGAATGAGGGGATGACTCCGAGAGACGACGTCTCTTGATGGAGTCCGAAATTGTCCGAAATGGAACTGAATAAACGGAACACCAGACTGACTGAGCTCTTCCGGTGCGAAATGGGTCAGTGGAGTGGGGATGAGTCGGAGTGGGAACGCGTAGTGGAGTAGGGAGCGCTGGTGCGCGGAGTGGGGATCGCTGAACGCGATCACGTACTACCTAGTGTCGCGCGACGAGTAAGATATAGAAACGCAAGATAGTCTAGTCATTAGACAAAGAACAGAAAAAAGATATTCAGTAAATTTTTGAAGTTTTACAACATGAAATATTGCACTAACGGTAATAAATTAAATATTGAAAATTGTCGAAGATTCGTAAGTGATTAATGTTTATTTTAAAAATTTGGTTTCTAGATTATCAGGACACCCTGTACAGCGGCGCGAGTCGAAAAGCGATGTTGTGTGGAGGAAAAGTCGAGAGCGTATAAATGAATAAAATTTTATATGCAGGCTTCTACGTACTTTCAAGAAAAAAACAGTCGTTGGAAAATGTACCCAGAATGCAATGGGTGCGCATACGATGAATGGAAACTGTGTGTAACGAACAAACACGTTAGCCAAGTTCCTTTCAACAGCGCGTAGTTGGCTGAAATTCAACCTCTACTTTTTTCGAAACGAGACCAATCACCGATTTTATTTCGCATTTTTTCAGGTTCGCGTCGCTGAAAATGATTAAACTCGAACTACGGAAAAACGAAATACCTCTCTGTGCAACACACGGTTTTATCCACGGTTGTCAACCGTGCATTCCTATGCATTAGTTTGTTAACGCGTGTTTAATATTTATCGCACGGCCCTGCGTTTTGCATGGTGTTGATTAACCGACTACGCATTTATAACAAAAATGAATAGGTGGGTTTCAACCTAACCTAACCTAATAGGGAAGAAAATAAATGTCTATTTCACTTCAGTTTGTTGCAATTCAAGTAAGAAATTTTTATTTTGCATAAAGATCAGCAGTCTCTCAAGTATAATGATATATTGTTATTGAAATCATTAACCCCTTGTCAAAATACGAATGTGATTCATTTCTTGTAAATCAAAATACAATTTCACTTCTCTATTATTATTGCTATTATTGAAGAATAAAAGTCTACTAGGCAGGGGATCATTCTACATGTAAAAGCAAGTCGAAAAAGAGGAATAACATTTTTTTCATTGGACTCCTTTTCAAGAAAATCAACTTTACAAATCCGTCGGTTTCGCGTGCTATAGAATATGCAGCAAGTAGAATTAGTCGGTTATGATCAGACGCGTCAGACTGCATCACCTCCTGTCCGGCTACACCCTGTATACGGCCAAATCCGAAAGTTGTTTATTAAATATCTTTGTAAAAAATGAGCATTGACAAAAGTTCTCGGCCATGTGTCTGCTTATTTTGTCTCTAGAGTCACCACGAAAAGTTAAATTAAAATCGGACACCCCAAGGATATGACGTCTCTTTGTAAAAGGGTGTAATCACGAGGTCTCGATATTGAAAGTAGATTAGGCTTCCAAGTAGTACGACCAGCGACTCGGTGGTCAATTGCTCGAGTTTCCTATTGGTACCTACGATCCTCGAGTGTTCGATTGGATTTATAACCTGGACTACTTTCGCCCCACGGAAGTAGTTAAGCAATCCATCATTTAACAATCTTGATATTGATCGGGCTCATTGTATGGAGACACGTAATTATGCCTCCGTCCATTAGTATTGGCACGTTCATTGGTTTTGTGAAAAAAAACTAGTAAACCAGTTTCTTAACATTGGTTGAAGGTTAAAGAGCAGTTCTTTAAAATTATATATACATATAATATATATATACATATATATATATATATATATATATATATATATATATATAGAAGTAAAGTAAAGTTGGGCGTTATTGTTATTTGGTTCATATACAGGGTGGACGATTAGGTGGAAAAATGTCGTCATTAATGATTTTATGGAAAGAAAGTAACGAGTATTCTTATAAATAATTTCTGAATAATTTCAGATTTTTGTTCACTTTCGGAATATTTGTATTTCAACTTGAAGAAAAAAAATAGAATAAAATGGAGAATTTTAATTAAAATTTCACTAAAATAAAGAGTTTCAATTAAAAATTCGATAATATCGATGACGTTATCTTCCGATTTCTCTCGACATATTTAGAACCCTGCGCAAATACCTATTCAGCAGGCTGAATAATGGGATTCCCCGAAGTATTCCGTTGTACGGGAAAAATAGACGTTATCGAAAGCATGAAAAGAACCGAGTCATTTACTATTCTCTGTACGATCAGTCTGGTCGATTTTCGATAACAAGATCTTCCTAGAGTCAATAGCGACGTACACAGAAATAGCACCTTAATGCTGCTATCATTATTTTTAGAAAGGCTATGTAGTCTCCCATGCTGCACTGTGCAAATTGCTGAAATATCTCAAACGTCATTTTATGTTTGAGTCCATACGTCCATGAGATATTCAAACTTCCATTGTTCGAATAATCGAAAAACTTAAACTTTAAAAAATTGTAAATACTAATAATTTCAGAAGATAGTTTGCATACAGGGCGGTCGAGAAGTCACTAGACCATTGAAAATTAGAATTTGTTTATAAAAGAATAAATTTGAATTTTTTAAAAAAAAAAAGGAAAAAGTTATTCCATTTTGAAGTGGTCGTTTGGGCCACCCTGTAGTTACAATATTTTACAATTTGTGGAAATATTAGAAAGTAAAATTTCATATTGGATCTTGTATGAATATTAAGAATTATATAAAAATTTCAATATGTATTCACCCTTAGTTCGCATCGTTGGCTCTCCGATGACCCAATACAGTTTCAATTGTTCAATTTTTGTTATAGTTAGGATAGAATCGTTTCGTCGGCATAAGACAGATTCTCGTGCCACGTGCAAATACTAATTCTGTTTCAAATCCTGAACGTTAATTAAATTGCTGTCGCCGTCTGGGTCATATTTGTTACGTGACGGAAATGTCACAACACTAACTAAGAGTTAATACTACATAATATGTCCACATGAAATTACGGATTGACACGTTTTCTTAATCATCTTCTAAAATATTAATATTAATATTTGTATACATCTGCTCTATTAATTTTATTAACAGAACATTATGCTAATATTAATAGCAGACTTTACTTTACACACTTAAATGCAAATATAGATTGAGAAATTTTGTATGAGAAATTTTGTAATCGTTCTCTGGAATATTAGGATATTATAATTCTTCATAATCGTAGAACTCATATGAAATTTTATATATTCAATTGCAGGTATAGACTGGCAGCAATTGTTTGTTCATTTCATAAAATGAAA
The DNA here is from genome assembly GCF_051020765.1 of Lasioglossum baleicum. Taxonomy (NCBI): domain Eukaryota; kingdom Metazoa; phylum Arthropoda; class Insecta; order Hymenoptera; family Halictidae; genus Lasioglossum; species Lasioglossum baleicum. Next base: position 3,828,898 of record NC_134946.1, on the reverse strand, counting down.
TATAAATTTTACAAAACATAAAATGAGTTTATTTAATAAGAATAATATTCAAAATAATTTAGCAGAAATCGAATTAAACTTCTATGAAATATTAACAAGCTAGCAAACTTCCTATATATGCATAAAATAAATTATAATACCTCACGTTTTGATGAAACTAAATAATATACTGAATTCATAACAAATTTTATTTATAGCTAAACCATATTGAAACAGTTTAACGAGCATACAGAATTCATCACGTTATGGCAACTTTGGTCTAGTTACTCCAAATTTAAGTATAACAACAAATATTCAAACAATGTTAACTCTATGTAAAGTCGCGATAAACAATTGTGCCAAAGATTTCACAGGGCAATAAATTCAATTAAATTAATTAAAGAAATCGTTTGATTTCTGTACCGTTATTGTATGTTGATAATTAATAAAATGCACGTATACACGCCAAATTGATGCTGAATAATTAACAATTAATTTTCAACATCACTTAGCAATATTTTGAGTAATACTAAAATTTTTGGTACAATTTAAAATGATTGTTATTGGGTGATAGTTAACTTGTTTGCTTTTTTTCATTTTTTATGGTAAATATCTGATAAAAAATTTACATTTTTTTCTTTGATAGAGGGGCGCAAGTTTTCCTTACTACGGCCCTGAAATTACAAGTCAAACGAACGTGTATTTTAACGAGCTTAAAATTCTAATCTACAACTTGAACCAACCTCATAGAGAACACCTCAGCATTCCTAATTACCGAACAATTAATAATTCATTAACTAGCGTTAATTACTGAAAAACATAGGCACCTAATTACCCTCGTCAGTGCATGATCCCCGCAGGCTGTCCCACTAACAACGCGCCGATATTATTATTCCGTCGTTCCGTTTCGTCAATGGTTTCCTACCACCCTTGCACCATGGAAAGGGTGCTATTTCTGCCATGGCAGAAAGTTGCATCGTGTCACTTAAGAAATTTACGGTCCTCGGGGAAATTATGTTTAGGGGTAATAAAGCACGTAGAAGAAAATCTTGTTTAAAGAGGACAAAGGTCTTTTATTGGTAATTTCAACCTGTCTTGGAGACGTAGCTTTAGGTATTCGAAGTTTCTCAAAAGATAATATGTAGAGGCATTCCTTAACGTCGTGCACTTTATTAAATATTTTTAATTAGTGCTTCAATAAATTCTTTCCAATATTATCTGTTAAAATACACTTTGTCAACCATTTTCAATAATCGAGAAACCCAATTTTTTCGGAGCTTTTTGGTTTCAGCAGTTGATAAACATTCAAATGAAAAATAACTGAATATTTTAGTTAATCGAAAAAATAAAGTCTCACTTTACAAAAATCCGACCCTGAAGAGGTGAACAACGCTATTACTCGGATATTTGACAAATATATTGAAAAGATTGAACACTATTTTAGATAACTATGATCAAAATAACAACGATAATTAACGAAATAATAATTTTTCAAGTGTAATACTATATTATACATTATTAATATATTACTAGAAACATGGTCACGCTTGGTTTCGAGTCCGAATCTAGATAGCAGAGCAATAAACGGAACGACCTAATACCATACGAACGCTCCAGAACCATAAAACAACTACATATAGCTAGAGAAACTAATATATTATTAAAATGATCTCTTTTCAAATTCATTATTGAATTTTTCCCCAAATAAATTGCTTAAATAAGGGCTCAAGTGAGGCCTAGTCTCAGACAGAGTATTGCGGACACCAGAGTGTATTGATATAAATAATATTAACAAGAATAAACAAACAATTTTAACTATTTTTGATTATGATTTATCTTAACTGTAATTTATATTTTATCTCTTTCACAATATCTATAATATTGTCGTTAGAAACTTTTCAGAGACAATATTAGATTAATATTTATTCTATTATATATTGGCTAAATATCGTCTATATCAAAAAAGAATTTTATTTTGAATTAATGAGCATTAGTTACCGTACATGTAATTGTAATGACAGTAGATAATGACAGTAGATTCTGTTCGAATTCATGATCACGAGTCTGGTCACTAAAAAGACAAGTCCCACCATTTTTTAAATCCATTATTAAAACAATTTCATTGCAAATACATCATGTGAATAATGGATTAAAGAGGCCTATCATCAAACAGTGTCGTGGCCACAGCAATAAACTTCACGAGTCTGGTCAACTACGAGTTCCACCATTTTTTAAATCCATTATTAAAACAATTTCATTGCAAATATATCATTTGAATAATGGATTAAAGAGGCCTATCATTAAACAGTGCCGTGGCCACTGCAATAAACGTCACGAGTCTGGCCACTAAAAAGACAGATCCCACCATTTTTTAAATCCATTATTAAAACAATTTCATTGCAAATATATCATTTGAATAATGGATTAAAGAGGCCTATCATTAAACAGTGCCGTGGCCACTGCAATAAACGTCACGAGTCTGGCCACTAAAAAGACAGATCCCACCATTTATAAAATCTATTATTTAAACAATTTCATTGCAAATATATCATTTGAATAATGGATTAAAGAGGCCTATCATCAAACAGTGTCGTGGCCACAGCAATAAACTTCACGAGTCTGGTCAAATACGAGTTCCACCATTTTTTAAATCCATTATTAAAACAATTTCATTGCAAATATATCATTTGAATAATGGATTAAAGAGGCCTATCATTAAACAGTGCCGTGGCCACTGCAATAAACGTCACGAGTCTGGTCAACTACGAGTTCCACCATTTTTTAAATCCATTATTAAAACAATTTCATTGCAAATATATCATTTGAATAATGAATTAAAGAGGCCTATCATTAAACAGTGCCGTGGCCACTGCAATAAACTTCACGAGTCTGGTCAACTACGAGTTCCACCATTTTTTAAATCCATTATTAAAACAATTTCATTGCAAATATATCATTTGAATAATGAATTAAAGAGGCCTATCATTAAACAGTGCCGTGGCCACTGCAATAAACGTCACGAGTCTGGTCACTAAAAAGACAGATCCCACCATTTATAAAATCTATTATTAAAACAATTTCATCGCAAATATATCATTTGAATAATGGATTAAAGAGGCCTATTATCAAACAGTGTCGTGGCCACTGCAATAAACGTCACGAGCCTACACGACGACGTAATGCCACAAACCCGTAGACCCCTAAAACGCTAAGAAAAGAAGAAGGTAGCTTACCCCAGTCGGGATAGAAGAGCAGGTGTAAGGAGCCGTGAACCAGGAGCACAGGGTATCCCGTGGATGTAACGGTTATCACGTATCACATAGTGATGTCAGCGGACACAGTGTACGATAACCGGGATATTGTGGTCGCATCGATTCTCGCACGGTCACCGGGACACGGAGCGTTTCTCGTTCACCAAAAAATTGTTGTTTTGCGAGTAGTCACCGGCGGCTGATTGCACGGGGGGAGGGGTGCTAGCAGTAACGTTTGAAAACCCAAAGGGGGGGAAAACAGAAGAAAACAACACTGCGACGATGCACCTGTCAACGACGACAGAGACACGTGTACCCCGAACGATGCGTTCGCGTGCACGTGTGCACCGTGTCGAAACGAGCTACGTACGGTTCGAGTATCGATTGTGCGCGAAAACCATCGAACGAAGAACGAAAAAAATAGTCCCTCGAGAGACTGGCCGAGCTACCACTACCACCATAAGCGGCTTTTCTACGGAGACAACTCGTCCTGCGGCGATACGGACGGACAGCTCTGACAGGAGGCGGACACACGCGCGCCTCTGCTCGACGCGCAGCCGACCGCGCGCACACGAGAGTATATCTTCGCCTATTAGGCAGGCGCGCCAACTGCGACAACAGGAATCTTACCAGACCGAGCCTTTTGTAAACAAACGACGCGACGCCACTGGACGCCACGCTTCGACGTCCTCGGGTCGCTTCGGGCCCAGGCTCATTCTTCTTCTATTCTACTCTGTCTTAACCCTTCCCTAATACTCGAATCTCTTTTTATTATCTACGCAGAATGTTTTCTTCACTATTTGGTTTGAACTGGTTGAACTGGAATGTTCAGGGTTGGGTATAACACCGTTTTTACCGTGGTCCAAAATGGCTGATGAAAGTTCAAGGATTCTAGATAAATTGTCAACGAATTTCGATAACATTCTTCGTTTACTTCACAAATACTTCAGATCAGTTCAGATTTTTTATATCAAGTATAACGCGGATCAGAGAGAGCTCCAAGACGATTATAGTAGTGCATGTTTTGAACCGTGAACCATGAAATAAATTTACCTGAGAAGCATACATTTTGAAGTAGGACGAAAATAATGAAGAAGTAATGCTTTTCCAATTCATTTTAAACTTAATTTTTGATAAATTTAAATTTGATTTTAAAGTTAATTTCTGTTAAATTGAAAGTTGGTTTTTTTAAATTAACTCCTGTTTTTGAAATTTAGTTTAATAAGATACTTGACGTCTGCATGCAGTGGCGAAATTAGTTAAAACAGATTTTTTAGCATTTCTTTATATCGGAAGAAAGCCAGAATTATTAAAAGAATAAGATTTTCAATATCTAACGATACAGAGATATTAAAACATTATACTATAATATACACTACCCCGACAGAATTCTGAAAAGTTCATCCGCAAACCGTGATTCCTCTCACTCTTCGGAATTACGAAGTATCCTCGATAGATATTACCTTTCAGTTTCCTCCAGAATTCAGTAAAATCTCTTAGCAGCCGGATTAGTAACTTTATTATTAAAGTAAAATTGATTTCTACTTTGAACTTTCCTCGCTTCATACATTTTTGAGTTCAAGGCAATTTGTGTTTAATTATGCGTATGTACTTATCCTGAAAGTACATTTTATGATATTTAAGAAATATTTATATATTTGTTATATAGTAAATATACTTATTTTAGTAAATATTATTAGAGCAGTCGAGGGGTGACTCAGAATCACCACTAAAAACTGCTGTACCATTATTCACGATATTGTTTAGATTCTTAAATATGTTGGTATCCAATCAATTACTAAACATTAAGTATTGTATGAGGTATTATATTAATTGCATATCCATAAAATGAAAAAAATCATATATGTAGAATGGAATTAAAGGGTTAAATATTTAAAGGATAGAATATTACAATACCCACTCGTTCTGGCATTAGGCGATGCCGAGCGGACAACTTCAAAAGAAGAGATAGAAGGGTAGAGATTTTCTTATTACGAAGAAACCATCGTCGTCTTACATCGAAAGAAAACTGTAATGGTGGGCAGGAAATTCCTCTGGTACGACAGAGAGGGTTAATGCAATGAAACTTCTTGCAAACAGCGCAAGTTCACACTGTTTACAGGGGATATATATAGTTTATAGACGCGAAAGCGAGCATTAGCCTTGCCGTGACTATTTAGATCGGTCGCGCGTACCGATACCTTTTGAATTATCGATCGGCGACCGCGTGAACCAAAAACACAGACAGCAGCAGCAGCAGCCCACCCACTGGCACCTGCACGACCTCGCTGACTCTGGAAGGGAAACTTTTGTTCTATAACGTCGCCTAAGGCACGAGAACTTGTGCCATGTGATCGTGAAGGTGCCAACGCGGAAGCAGCTATATATTTTCCGAAAACAACGCGGTCCAAAGTAAAATGGTATTTAACGAAATTGAAAAGAGAACGGAGAACAAGGAATTATTCCGAGAGGCAATTAGGACGGCTGGAAAGAGAGGCGCTGCTCGAACCGAGCGACATTATGCTGTTCAATCGAACAAACAGGAAATTCATTGTATGCTCGATTTGTGTGCCATTTCAATCTCCTCGAATTTCAACGAAGCTGCCGATTATACAAATCGAAGTCGTTAGTGTCTTCTTCGTAGATAAGTGCATAGAGGTTACATCAAGGTCAACTTCGATCATCGTATCTTACGTTTATTTTGATATCAGAGTCTGATAGTTTGTGTCCGCACTCTACCTCTTCTCACGATAACTATCTCTCCTCAATTTTCGAGTAAATTCCTCTCATCTAGCAACTTTCATCTTACCCTCTTTCAGCCAGTACCGGATAAGTCACGTGACTGTGACACACGCACGACAGAGACAGAGATGTTGTAAAATCAAGTCCGAGCCATGGGGAGCTGAATAAATAAAAATTATTCACACTCTCGGACAACAATAAACGGATCAGATTTTAGTGAAATAAGCGGCACGATATTTGACCGATCCCCTCGTATGGAAAGCAAGGAATCCGCAGAGATAGTGCCGCGGGCATATTAATGCTAGCAGCAGTATAGTCGTTCAATTTCGTTCGTGTTATGATTAGAGACACGTGTGATACACGCAATGGTTCTTCTAGAGGCTATAACAACGGACTCTGATGACGCCTTAATGACGAAATTCCTGAAACAAACGCAGTCTACCCTTCCTCGCGATCCATACTACCCTTGCTAGTTGAACATCCGCACAAAAGTTAGATCATAGTCTACGAATATTTCATTTCATACTCTCAAGGACGACAAACCGTCCCAGTGATACTTCTACATAATCGATCAACCTTAAGTGACTGCGTCGGTAGTAAGTTCCAGCGCTTCCATTTCACTGTGCTTCTCCTAATCTTCGAATCTAAGCTAACGCGTACATATTTTCAATGACACGCATCCGATTAAATTACGAGTAAATTTTCTTTAATAATTCGTTTTTGATCGATATGTGCACATTGATTAAAGTTACATCGCGAGTCAAATTTCTCGGAATTTTTATTTCCTGCGACAGATTGTTTTATTTTATATACTGTTGAAAAAGTCAAACCCCAGGCGTTAGCTAAAGATGAAAATTGAACGTTCACGGATCGATTTCGTGACTCACTGCTGCAGCAAATTGCTGCTTTGTCATCCATTGAAAGTAGAGTAGCCTTCCCGGAATGCCAGTAAACTCTCGCCGAAATCAATTTGGCGCACCAAATTGGCGCCTGTATTACAAAAAAAGGTAGCGGCATGTATTACAAAGATGGCGGCATAACGCCGGGAAAGAGAAAATAATGCATTCGTGCGAAATAAAGATGTTTTGCGTCAATTGCAAACACCGAAAGCGAAGTAGAAATTTCTTTCCTCTTTTCATAATTTTAATCATTGATTTTTTGGTTATTTTTATCGTCCTACTTTTTTCTATTTCATCTGCTCATCATTTTTATTATAAACGCGTCGGACGTACAATCTAATAATAATTTTTTCCATCGGTATAGCATTCCGAATAACTGCGCTAAGCAGTTCGAACTTTTCTCGGACTACATACCAACTTTGAGCAGACGTCATGTCGCCAGTGGTGCTCAACCATGTCGCGCCGTCAAGAAAGTTGTGTCGATTAATGCAGCGCCTGCTGCATGCATTAGGAACTCAAAAAGTACTTCTTCGGAGTATGAATATTCCAACAAATCCATTTCCCAGCTAAAACGTGAACACTTTTAAAAATAAAACTAGGCTCACGAGATATGCATAATACATTTATACACGTACGATGGATCCGGAGAGTATTTAAACATTTCCGATTCTCGAGAAATTGTAGATATAATTGTAGATTTGTGATCATTAAGCCTTCATATTCCTCCGAGGAATTCCTAAGGAGCCCGGCTATAAAAAGACAACGTTCTAATTAGGAGTAACATTTCGCGAAACGTTACGTCCGTCCGAGTGTACAACAAACCCGGCTGACATTTAAAGTCCCATTTGCCTGGCTGGTGCTTGCATAACGCGCATATAGCGTCGCACACGTGGAAACATAATTGCACCGTGCCACCTTTGTTCCCACAATGTGTCCTTATTTTCGTCCTAATAGCGAGGGAAAAAGCACAATTCGTGCCTCCTATTCGCGATTCCAGTGTTATTGGGTCACAAGTTGTGTCGTTTCTTATCATTAGACTGCGGATTTTATGCATGTATGAGAAAGATTGATTAAAATTGTTGAAGGGAGAAAGAAATTTTTAAGTAAATTTCAGAGTCAAATTTAATGTGAATGTTCAATGTACACATTGTTATTTTATACTTACAGTTTGTATAAAAACGACCCAACTAACCTAATAAAATACCAGCTGCCTCGTCGCGGATAAAAACGCAGAAGTTCATTAGGAAATAAGGCGCAACCATAACAGAGATCTATCTGTACCGATAATGAGATCACTAACGATAAAAATGACGACCGAATAACACGATCGAATCGAATCCCGCTGTCAAGATGCGAAACCGAGATAGTTTCGCTACCGTGACCGGCGAATCATTTCTCGATAACGCGAAATCATCGGTGGCAATCTTTCCACACTGCATGATCAACGCGAATCAATAAGTACCTTGAGTGCCGGTGCCGTGACTGATCGGAGGCCGCGCGTTTCACGTTTCATTGTTTTCTTGGAATGATTGTAGATCAAATTTAAACAACGCTGCTGTGAAATGACGTTCGAAAAGTTTTAAAATGAAGTTATAGTTGATGGTGTCGTAGGTATTTTAAAGTTGACGTCATTCCTGTAATTAGTGTGCTACTCACATTTCATGCCAATTCCTTTTGGACAAGCATAAAAGAGATCATTAATCTTCAGTTAGCACTGTCAACTGGCGCTCTCTATATCCGCGTAGCTTAACCGTTGCTTACAGGTAGAGAGCCACCGACGAGATACTATTATCTCGTCGGTGAGAGAGCGAATAACACTAGCACGGACGAAGTATAGAAGTAGACCAATCACCATATGGGGTTTCATGTCTAATGATCTGAAATAACGACATCGTTAACAAACTAGATTTCTTAATCCTCTACGCTGACGAACGATAAATGTTGGAAAAACGGCGCATTACTCAGATATTTAGTAAAATAACGAAATCCTTGTGGAAAAGTACATAGTGGCGTCACCTAAAAGCAAGAACTGAAGTCTCAAGAACAGAAAAAATTCAATCCCCGATTCAGTCACCAAGTCACCGACGAGGTACTATTAAACCATAGAGGCACTCTGTCCTGAAAAGAAATATTAGACCGAGTTGAAAAATCGAAAAGCGCAGTCTGCAACTTTTGCTCGCTAACCTAACAAGGGAAGGATCCCAAGTGTCCGACTTTTATTTTGATAATCTTTTGTGAGACGATGGAATATAGATCCCTAATGATGTCTGCAAAATATAATATTAGGTGTAGTTATTCAATAGTTTTAAAGATATAAACAATTGAACTTTCACGCAATCTGCTCACACGGCTAATGGAACTTCGAAAGGTATGAAAGTTTAATTGTTTATATCTTTAAAACTATTGAGTAACTACACCTAATATTTTGCAGACATCATTAGGGATCCATATACCATCGTCTCACAAAAAAATTATCAAAATCGAAGTCGGACACATGTCCTTCCCTTGTAAGTCTACTGACCGCCTTTTAGGGTACTCCCCATGTGTAGGGGTGCCTAGGCCGCGCGTATTGCTTAATTACTACCTGACCCTTCGATACTGGGTTTTTTTTACGATACAGTCTATTGATTACCGCTCGGTAAGCGGCATGCTCTTACGGCGGTGGAACTTTTACCCGGTGGAACTCTTACCCGGCAAAAACATTTGAAATTGGCCAACAACTCTAAACTCTAAACACAAATAACTTTTGAATCAGTGATCCCCTAGGATTGAAACTACTGACGAGAACCGACGAGAATCTCCTCAGTCCTTAGTGGCCGTCTGTTTCTTACTCCAGCCACAATATATCCTAGAGAGCGTAAGAAAACACCGAATTATTTCAGTGACATGATCTCCCATAAGGCTGGCAGTCTTTGGTCGATGCCCGCCCCGTCGGCGGCCTATTTTTCAAAAACCATAATAATAACCGCGCGAAATAAGGGATTCCGAAATTCTGAGATATACATTAGATGCAGCTTTTCACTGCGAACATTTTTAAACTGTTTTTGAGTTTTCAGTTCTCTCCGCTAAATGACGCCACTATGCAGTTTTCTACAAGGATTTACGGTTCTTTAGGAAATATTTGAGTGGTTCTTTTTAAACAAATGTTTATACATTTACTGCCACATTAAATAGCAATTAGTAATTATAATACAACACGAGCACGAGAGAAAATTTAAAAACACCGATGTACCAAAAACGTACATTTTATTCACAACATAATCAATATATATATATAGGCGAATTTTAAAATCACGTTTAATTGTTCTTCTCTTCAAATATTGTATACATATATAAACAATAATGCATAATTACATATATACGTATAAAAACGTAGATCAAACAAAATTCTCATAAAAGCGCTCGTTCAACAACGCCAGTACGTAGCTAATATTGCTTCCAATCTAATACTCGGCTACGAGTACTCTCGTAGAAAAATATACTCCGCGTATCGTTGTAAAATTACAAAACCCTAAATGTAAACTTTGATAATCTGCGTTTTGAGTATTTTTAAATGACAAAATAATTGCATCATTCGAGGCACGCGAAATTCACGATCACATCGTTTCTGGACTAGTCCCTGGATGCGTTCTGTAAAGCTTAGCAATTTTTAATATCATATTTGTAGTAATATCACGCTCGCATCTTGAACAATTCGACATAACTAGACAACAATTACAGATTGCTTGAAATATTATGAGTTTGTGTGAAAATAAATTTGCTTTTTTCACATATACATATACATTGTGCATGAATGTATACACATATGAAGTATATTTAAATAGATATACTTCAAAATATACGTGAATATTAAATTGTACTTGACCAAAAAGTATTATTTAACTGAATAGTATTTTATACTTCTTGTATACATAAAAGTTGTCGTGTCTCACACATTAGTTCCACTAATTTTTCAGACAAAAATGAAGCACAAAAATTGTGGCAGATTTCTTATTTTCTTATATCGATAATTTTTTCTTGTAAAATTCTTTTGAGACCATGAACAAATGTGTGATTCAATGTAAATACATCGAAATATATTTTAAATATAGTGTAATTTATCTGCATGATTGCCACAATTCAATTAAATTCACAATGTTCCCAAATCTTCACACTAGTAATCACTTTAATTAGGACAGTCAGCTTCAAAATGCTCACGACAACTACAAAATAACTCCATTGTTGAAGCTTGTAGAATGTGCTTTCTAGACAGCGTTGTGAAATGTGCGATCTTTATTTTGGCAGGTTCTGCAAATCATTTCGTTGTTCATTGAACTGGCGCAAAATTGTAAACCGGATATCTCGGAGCAAAACGATTCGAAATGCCGAAGACGTGTTCGGATTCACCACGTTCCCAGAGACTCCTAGCGCCATTTGCCGATTCCTCGTACATCGGCGGAGCTAAAAATTAATTATTATTAATTTCTAATATATCATATACATACAAAACATTATATGCATGCATAGGTACCGATTGCTAAACATTATACGTCATTATTAATCCAGCCAATGAAACTATTTTGTCAAAAACTCATTATTGTTTATTCTTGACTCTCTGTATCTGTATGCTTACGTAAGTTCGGATATAAATTCGATGTTGGAAGTCCTTCTGGAGCTACCCAGCCAATTTCTGGTTTCGTCGGATCCGGTGGCGGCGCGCTAGGAGTTTGATAGTTCACTAATGGTATGGTACCCACGAAGACGAGAGAGTTGTTTGATAAATTCCTGTGATACCTGAAACCGAATAATTCTTTTGAACAGTGTCAATTATATGTATGTACAAGAAATAACTATCACAGTATACGAACCATCCTGACACACATGCCACGACCTTCAGACTGTATTCCAGGTCAATGATCCCGCAATTCGCGAGGTTCGATGGCGGCAGCGGGGGAATATCAAGATTCTGTTCATACTCAGCTGTTCCTCCCCCTTCTACAGGGCCCTTGCCAACTTCCGCTACTACGATCTCTTCCGTTCTCGTATCAATACTCGGCGTGGTTGCACGGAAAGTTACGATCTAGACTTCACGATTCGTCGTTATCGTCAAACACTTTGCGCAAAATATCTGTTGTCATCGTTTGTTTTTCGAAAGAAGAGCTCTGAGGTACCACTGGTGTGCAAAATTAGCCCTTTGCAGTCTGGATACATTTTTCACACTGGAGTCTTTAAATTGTCATATTGATCAACGAACTGGAAATGTCACAAATTTTATGGTATTTTGTAAATTTTAGAATATTACAAGTGCATAAAAATTCGTAGTCACAATAGATGTCCACACTATTTCTATAAACTAACTACAACGAGTCTGAAGTCTGAAGTGATCAAGGTGGGGAGGACAGCTATTATGATAGTTGCAGTGAGGGCACTTCGAGTCTCTTCTTTTGAAAAGAAAACTATAATAGCACTGTGGTGCATACCTTACAGAGAACGAGTTTCACAGAGTCCACTGTTACTCCCGATGCGTTTTCAACATTGATCCTTACCGGCATCGATTGTCCCGGTACGTAGCCCCTAACCGGTAAAGAATAATTAACGGTTAAGGGTGCACTCGCGCAACATAAACAGCAGAACGTTTTGCTCATCTCTTCTTGAATCCTTTCCTGAAAATGATAAATTTTCAATGAAAATCACTTACTTATACAATGCGTATCATAAATGTATATCAGCTCATCAATATTCCGAGTTAGTTTAATATTCCGAGTTAGTTTAAACAAAAATTATGACGATAAGACGTTGTAGACTTATACATATATATAGTGTGTCTCACCCGATTATGACATCTCTGAAAAATGTTTCAGGGGAAATCTGAATAGTATTTCGCGAGTGGACGCGTAAAGGTCATATGAAGGTCATCTTCGTTTTCTTAAATGTCTGATTTTTAGCTCGATGTTAGTTATAAAAAGGGTTAACTACTGCTAATGAATAGTCGCTAAACGAATACTTTTGCATTGCACTGTACAGCTTTCAAAGTTAGTGTTGATCAATATTGTTGTCGCATGGTATCGGCGTCGGCCAAACCTAATTACGATGAACTCCTGTCGGGGGAAACAGTGTCAGTGAAACCTGTGTCATTAACTTTATCATCACTTCGAAATACAAATTAGCCATTAACATATTAAATACAGTCGCCTACAAAAACATTCTCCTATACCAACTTATACAATTTAAACCTTTGATCTTTGCGTTTTTAATGACCGTGCAATGGCCCACAAACGTATCTTACGTCATGTCACATTACAGCAGGTACAGTAAGTCGCAAAACGGTCCACGTACATGGTGAAATGAAACACAATTTTGTTATTCAATATGTAGCTGTTGCAGCTTTATGAAAATAGCCAATAGCTTTATTAAGCTACCAGAAAGATGGCAAAAGATCATCGAACAAAATGGAAAATATTTGATCGATTAACCTTAACGTTTCACCTTGAAATACCGAAATTACTTTCTTGCCAACCCAATGTATGACAGCCAACTTTGTAAATATGAGTATACTTCAAATTGACTCATGTTTAGTGTCATTTTAATCAGAAAAATGTCAGGAATATGATAGTAACAATTTCATAAGTAAATGTGTCGCAAAAATATTGTACTTCCTTGAAAAGGGTGATTCTTGAGGTCATTTGAAGTAGCTTTTCTTTTGCAGACCAATCAGAGCACCGATACAGCGGACATTGGCGCTGACATCGGCACGAGCTGCACTCCGTCCGGTGTAGCTGTGCTCGGATTGGCCCGCGTTTTTCGTTAATAACTCCTTAACAAAGCGGCGAAGAACATTTTCGCAACGGAAAAAGTTATGTTAAATGACGTCAGGTATCACTTCTTTCAAGCAAGTACAAAATTTTTGTGATAACCAAAATAACCAATATTATATTACAAAATAAAATCTAAAAGAAACATACCGAAGCCCTCTGCTCTTGATTAAGGTCGAACGGTTGTACCACCGTGAAAGGGCTCTTCACGTCTTGGTCGAACTTCCATGGACGATCCAAAGTTGCTTTCGCGATGTACCGAACGTATCCAAAATCGGATTCAAAGCTGCTCGGTATGTTCGTCGGTAAAACACACTGGAACGGGAACTTATGTTCTCCGCTTTGCACTTCGATCTCACTGCCTACACGAAGAACAATTATATTTATATTTCAATTATATTTTTGAAAGGTAAAAATATAAAAAAGTTTAAACTTTTTTTTCGTATGCCAAATAGTTTACATGTAATTTAGGTGGAACATTTAACTGAATCGCCCTGTATTAGGTCGAACTATAACCATATAATTTTTTATTTTGTTTTCATATTTCATATTACTAAAGTATGAAAGGACTTTTTAGAAGAATCTCACCCGAAGCTGATCCAACCAGGTAATATTTCGTTTCAAAATACTGCTCGTGAGCTGTCACCGTCTCTGTTCCCTCTCTGTACTGTCCTCTTTCGTCCATTTCCTGCTTGTCCGTTGTCCAACAGGTGTCCGCGAAACCCTTTACCTTCACACTAATGCCTGCAAAAATGTTGTTGATTAAATGGCGAATGTCACACCGAGAATAAATCAACAAAGAGAGATATTATGACGATAAAGTAGGGAGCACGATGAAGTACGAATTGAGGGGAAAACGTTACCCCCTCTCTGCCCGTATCGGACCGCGGCGGATACGTGGGGAGCAGCGACGTAGAAGGGGAAGGTAGTGTGGGGACACTATGAATTATAAGTGAAAAGATCACTGATACAAGTGAACAATTAGATATGATGACAATTATAAAGATTGTAAACAATGGAAATATTAAAGACGGGATGGGATGATTGAATCAACCAAAAGGTTGCAAATCAACAGGATTGTATTAACGAACATTCAATACAACAAATGGACATCATGGATTTAAAGGATTAATTAGTACTTACTTACTCTACAAAGAATGTTGAGTACGCAACTCTACAGGTATACAGTTAATAGATTTGTGTCTATAAATTGTCATACTCAATTTAATTTTATTTATTTAATTCATTGTTGTTTACACAATTTTGAGATGAATTTCATTTAATTTTAGTGATTCATATGATTGCACTTTTGTCCGGCAGTGTACGTTCTTTAAATAAATAAAAATCAATTTTTGTGGCGTCGGACGCATGGTCAAACAATTCTGAGCAGTACCGTGTGAAAATAAAAGTGAAAGTGTTGCTAACGATAAACGAGAAGTAATTAATTTTAGAAGTAGCTCATTATTTAGTAAACATAAACTTTTAGTTGCTTTAACTCCAGCGTATCTTCTATTTTCTTTCGTAATCTGCTAATGCTAATATTAATAAAACGGAACTAATACATTTACGACAAGACTACGTTTTTATTAACACCAACAGCATTAATTGACGAGCAAACTTTGATAGAACTTAATACTAGTTGTGAACTGTTTATTTCTCTTAAGATTTAGGAAATATTATCTATATTATGGTTTCGTCATCTTGTCTTTAAAGATCATAACAATTACAAATTAAATATACAATTGTAATACCTTGAACGTTTTTCATTAATATTAGTTACATACATGTACTTAAATCTGGTTCAATGTTATACACAGAGCATATACTCTCAGACTTAACCTAAGTACAAACTTCTAATTATAGTGTTTAACACTTCATTCTTATTGTTAGTACCGCACGCACTACATGCTGCATACCAACTTGAAGCAGATGCCTTAAATATTGTAGCTGGTATACATGTGTTAGAATTATTAGTAAAAATAGTGGAAGCGTTCCATTGGGTAACCAAAAAGTGGGTTGAGATCACACATTACGTTAACAATATTAACACTAACAATATCAAATCAATGTAAATATATATATCTGTAAATTATAATTCGCAATTTAATAATATCAATATTAACAAAAAAAGCACAGTAGGGTTAGCCAAATATTTAAACTTGTTAACACGCAAGCTGCTTAAAATATTTATTATTAAAGGTAATACATAATAATTTTATAGCGTAAGGTTTGCTTTAAATATTGTTAAGACTTGGCGTATTATTAATGAAAACGAAGACATGTTATCAAAATAAATAGAGCATTTAATAAAATGCATATTTATTAGTGGCATAGAAGTTAATTTAATGTTAAAAGGAAACGAAAACATGTTTCCGAAAACGAAAAAGCTTTATAATAAAGTACGTATACATTTTGTTATATGTAAAAATGGCACATTAAAAAATAAGGACATACATTCAAATGGACCAGTTATATCTGAAATATTTTTCAAGACTTGTAGATATAAATCCAATATACAAATACATCATTATTATTTTTTGATTATTAGAAGTGTGATGTAATTGAGCAAACAAATGTGATAGTAGACAAGTATTTGCAAAAATTCCAAACACATCGGTGTAAAAAATTATTATGAGTAGTATGTATTGTATATCATAGCATAACTTGTGTAAAATATTTTTCAAAACTTAACAAAATGGCTGTTCAAGTTGTGCATCATCTATCATTCAAAGAAAACAAAAACATGTTTCCAAAAACAATAGTGCACAACACGAGTGTAACGTTTGACATAGGCAAAATGAAAAAATTTTATATTACAAAAATACAATGGCGGATACAACGAAAGAGACAATAACAATGTAGAAATAGACAACGCATTGTAAAAATAATGTGGCGTGACACAAACAAATATTCCACGGTTGATCATCACTGTCCATTTCCACTATGCGGGCGTGCATGGTCGTGCTATAATTAAACTATACCTTGCGGGAAAAAAAAATCTCCGCGGTATTGCGGTGACAACAGTTTCTAGATATGCATCATGTGTCACTTACAAATTAGAACGAAACTCAAAATAGAACATTCATAAATCCCGCCGCTCGTCAATCCGTGCATTCCATCTTCAAATAAAAAAACAAACGTGATTAATCACTGTGCTTGCCTTCTCAATTATATTATAAGATTTTCCACTAACATTCTTTATTTACTATTGTCAATTAACAAGCTAAAAAATACGTTTACACAGATTCAAATAACAACTACAAAAGAAAAGAAAAAATTCATTATTACCCCTTCCTAAAACATTAAATGATTTTGATTTTAAATTTTATAATCGTATTCCTGTATACTCCTGTACATGATTAATAATGATTAATAAAATCCTGTAGAAATAATTATTCGTACCATAGAAGAGATTAGTTAATAGTTCGTTGAAAAAGTCCATTACCATCCTTTGAAGATGAAAACAATCTCGACTTCATTGCAAAAATAGTTCACATAAATGTTACAATTGTACTAAACATAGCAGCCTTCAATGCCCACACAATTTGAAATTCCTGATCGAACAAAAATGTCCATATCAATCATTTTTCTGTAAGAATGAAAATAATTCGAATTTACCATAAATTCAGCTGTTGTTAGTTCTACTAAAAAATGGCGGCCATCAATATCCACGGTACCTAATCAATTACTAATAGAAAGATCCATAGTTACCATTCATTTTTAGAAACAAGATTAATTTTAATTTCAAAATATGTAACTAGTATTTTGATGAGTACACTAAAAATGGTAATCAATTAATTAATTACAACATGAATCATTTTCTGGCAAAAATAAATAAAAAATAACAAATTTTACAAATTATACACGTGTAATTGAAAAATCTCTGTGCGATCGACAAACTAATTACTTAACATGAAAAGTCTATCCCTCTTCCAAAAACGAGAATGATTTATCACAAATTCGTCTCTCGTAAATTTCAAAGTCGCACTTACAATGGCAGCGTGGAACTTCCTATGCAACCGATGGATTAATTATCGATTACGAAGATCCATAGTTACTTTAATGTCGTGAAGTGTCGTTCTGACAATTGTAGAAAAGACAGCAGTGTTCTAGGTGACGTTCGATGTATTATTAGGACGATTCTCGAGGATCCCCGAAGGGACAATAGATAAATTATTAAGAAAAATCCAACCAGGGCCACCTGTCACGTTGCACATCAGCAAGCAGCGTGCGCACTCACAGTCACGGAGCATTACGAATAGGTGAAAATAACTTTGTCCACGGTTTAGCCGATTCATTCCATTATGCGTACAGTTTAACCACAATGATTCCAATTCAACGTACCGCGGACCTTCTTCGTGCTATCTAGAACGACGATGATATTTCCGCTGACCGTCTGTCCCGGGTAATAGGTGTTCCAAGGATTGTCAAAGATTATCCGGAAGTCCTTGAGCCCCATGTCGTCTGCCGGCACGGAGAAGCGTTCTTCTCAGTGTTCGATCTGTTTCCTTGCACCGAGACCGTCTTCTTCTCCAGTTATTTATCAATTATTCCGCTAGTGGCGGCCGTCTTCGTAGCCACCGCAGAATAAAGGCGGAACGTTTAGGAACGCGTGCTGTCTCGTCGCACCAACGACCTTCCCGTCCCGTCCCGTTTCGTTTCGTTTCGTTTCACGCGAAACACAACGCCGTGAGGCTATATCGAGCCGCTCGTAAACGCCGGCCTACGATCGTGCTTACGAGTCCACGTTATACTACTCAATATTTGTCTTCTGCGCAGACACCAGCTGACGACGCAGTGCACGGGGGAACGCTCCCTACAGGACGACTCAGAATCCCCGTTGCCACTCGCACCCGCCATTCCTCGAGATTCTACATCCTACACATTCTACAGGAACGTTATCACGTAAAGATGTTGCACAGATTTATATGATTTTTTATTCATTCGAAATTTTTTGTTCTATACACTGTTCCGGGATACGTTCGATATTGTCGGTAAAATCGAATTGGACTCTACCAACCTGTTCAGTTCTATTTCACAGAAATAATATTTTTGATAAACCTAGCCGGACAAAATGCTAGGTGTATAGAAATGTTCATAACATTACGAATTTTATATTCAATATTTCTCGGTGTACCTTCTTTCTTCTGGTTGTTTATAAATTTTTAAAACTTTTCTCAGACAACGTTACAAGTTGTTTGCTCAGATTATAATGAAGACTTCGTTTGTTTTTTTAATAAAATGTTTCAGGGGGACTAATATTTTAGTCTGTACTCTCCATTTTTTGGAGTAACTTTTGGGAAGGAAAGAGGGGACTCCCAACATTCTTTAAAATGGTAAGTAGTATCAATTTGTTGTTATAATGATACGTTATTTGGATCGTATTAAAATTGGAGTAAAAATTTCAAAATCAATTGAGAGGAAATTATCACAAAATTGGAATTCTTGGAAAATTTGTATTTCCAGAAAGCTAATAACTCCGAGCATACAACCGAAATTGTGAAATAATGGCTCTTGCATAATTCATTGTATGTGTTACAGATACCTTCACGAAGGCCGGATATTAGGTCCATCAAACATGTATGGAATCGGCAGTGGATTGAAAAATGGCGACACAATTTCGGAAGCTGTACTACACCAGAAGATTTCATAAATGTGGGATCAAGCATCTAGAATTCAATCTAGCATAATTATAACATTTCATAGACACTTATAAAGAATTTATATAAAATCATATTGCTCGACATGATATTAATTTATGAATACCGCGTCAGATTTAAATAGTTTGAAATTCTATTGACTGAGAGATAATTTTGAAACTGTTTAAATAACTAAACAGCTGTTTAAAAGCGGTGAGGACCACTTATGAAGCGTCCTATACGCTCATATTCTACGCTGCCGATGACGTAACAACTCTGAGCAACCTCATTGGTTAAGCATAGGTAAACATGCGCTTAGAAAAGCCACGTTTTCGCATATCGTGGCAATATTCACGGTAGCAACACGCGCAAGCGCCTTTTTTGCCACGCATGACGTCACCGTGGATAACGGGCGGATTCCGATGATGCAATTCATGAAGATGCCTGGTACTAGCAAGTGTCAACTGTCAGCCAAGATGTCGCATCTCTGCGAGAGCAGAGTCACTAACATCTCAATCGATGAATAAACAATGTACTGCATTCTATGTATATTTATTTAAAACTCAAATATCACTGGTTGAATTTGTATTTGTTACACGGTGTTCCCATGCATACATATACCACACAACGCAAATACTTTAATACTATTTTTAGCCATTTTAACAAATTCAAGTATTACGTAGATTAATTATATATACAATTACAGAATTTGTACACAATTCAACAGAGGAAGATATAAATAATTTAATAATTGTAATAATCATTGTAAATATAAATTGTTAAAATTCTTGGTAACTCTGAATTGGTCATATTTGAACCATGCAAACAGTGAATTAATTATTTCGAAAATTAATTTATACATTTATACAAAATTCAGTACAAAAATTTAACAAAGTCAATGATGTTTTATATATTCCTGTCCGAGTCAGAATCCTTAAAAAGAAACACATATTTTATTCAGTTATTGTGTTCCGAATCGAGTACAATTTTTAGTGATACCACTCATGTCCCTATTATTTCTATTCGATGTTTGTCAGCAAGAGACTTCACAATGGAATTTATTCGAACGGGGTGTGCCTGTTGCCGACGCAAGTTGATATATTCCAAGCTCCGATAACACGTGCTACGATATCCGGTAGTGGTATAAATTTTGGTAAAATACTGCACACTCAACTGCGACGTATGTCGTGCGCGTTTTTGCATTTTTTATGCGAATTGGTATTACGAGTGCAATATAAAGTCAACTATTACCGCGTCTTTCCAGAAGCGAAGATGATCATCAAACGGATACATCATAAAATAAGCAAGAATATATTACATTATTTGTTTGTTTAAACTTACTTGACTGTTTATAATATTACACGAAATATGTTGTCACCAGATAAGAGTAGAGGGGGCACGAATTGAGGGGTAAAAGTTACCACCTCTCCCGTCACGTGACCGGGCCGAGACGGAAGCGTGGGGGATAGCGTCGTGGAAGGGGTAGGTAGAGTGGGGGGACAAGTCTTGATTCTAGGTACACCTCTTATTCAAAGCTGGATAAAACGGCTAAAACATGTACATCAATGTTTAAGGAGTCGTTGTATAAAGAGGAAGTTTCAATCCATAAATCGGATTAACCTTAGAGGTTATATCGATTTCTTCGGAGGGGAGTTCGAAAATTATCGATTTGTCTAACTTCGAAAATTCCCCCCCACTTCGAAAAATCTGAAGAAATTATATATCAACAACCACATCTCGATGCTAAAACTGTAAAAATATAAACTTAGTAATCGATAACGTCTGCAAGAAATCGGCATTTCGAAATTTATTTTATTTCTTAAAACTCGGTTTCGGAGCTGAAAATTCTGAAAAAATTCATAGACGTGCACTCTAATAGCTGCAACATGCTTGATTTTTTTCCGAATTTTCAATTGGAGAGAATAAGAGAAAAACCTGATTTTCTTCGTGATCGCAATACTACCCCCATGTCGACATACAGGGTTGAAATTTGGCATGGAGTATTTTCTTTGGATAAGCTCTCGAACAGGGGCACTTTTGACCTCCTTATCCGGCTACACCCATGGCATGTTTCGCCACCCGGAAGTCTCAATTTTCTCAAAAACGTCACTTAGAATGTCCACCCAGCTCTTCAATTATTTGCGGTGTCGAAGGTTTTGGCACGGCAGCCAGCAGGGTTGTGTCCGGCATCCGAAAGCAGGAGTCGATATCGCGTCGATTGGTGGATGCACCTAAGAGCTGAAGTGCATCGTCACCTGTCCTGAGATCCCTATTAGTTGTGGGTAGAGCTATCCTCTCGTCCACGCGGCCTCCGAGAAGAGGATTGTTCTCGGTGTCGCCGTCGTCGTCGTCTCCGTGGTCGTCGGCTCGTTCCTCGACACGAGCGGAGCATATTCCGCGCAAGCTCGGCCCGTTACTATTGATCGAGCATTTCGCCCGATGGTCGCCTCAGAATACCACGAACGGTCCGCACACCGTAAATATTCGTTCAGTGCGCCGTGGCCGAGTGACTTACGCGACTAAAAACGTTCGAATACAAGGAAAAACGTGGCCGAACATGGTCGGAGGTGTGACAGAGGATGGACCTCTTATTCAACCTGTCGATTCCGGTGAGTGGACTTCCCGATTAAGCCTGACCTGCCAGCCTAATTCGGGAACACATCCCCTAGACGACTCCCGGAGGCTTTCTTTCCTCTCCTGGTCCCACAATGCAATCGTTTTCGAATCGTTTCACCAACGAAAGATTCAATCTCGCTGGAGAATGCGTTAATTTGATAGAGCAAATTGGTGGACTCTTTGCGATATGTCTGTTCACAGCTGTTAGGGGTGGCAGATTTTTAGTATCATCATTTCGATTGAGTTTTATATTAAATTGTTGGCTTATTCTTCTTCTCTGATGAAGTCTCCGATGAAGTCTCTGATGAAGTCTCTGATAAGATTGTTGATGTGTAGTTTTCGTAGGCATTGTTTGATAGGGACTCTAGCGGATGAGTCAACCTTAGGGTATGTGAATCATGGCTGCTTCTCTTCTGTGCATCGGGACTGATGACCATGTGGTTTTTAGCTTCTGTCGATTTGGGGTAGGTTTTACAGTGTCTGTTTTCTCCTTTTTCAGGAGCTTGTTTGGTTTTTATTCGTTGACAGCTTGGCCTATGTGTTACTCGTGGCAGGAAGTGCTAAATATGGTAGCGTCGGTAGATGATGGGACAATTATGTGGGTTTGCCCGTTTGTGCAATCCTATTTTTATGAAAACCAATAATCGTATTTCCTTCTTTTGTAATTGGTTAGTTGATACTTTACGATATTATGTTAATTATGGTGGAGATTATAGGGATTCAATGCGGTATCAATAGGCAATAGAGATAGGGCAGTGCTATTGACTTAGGTTGTTCGTGTAATCCTGTTTTGATAAGAGTCACATTGAATCGACTTTTTGTAAATTTTTTCCAATTTTATTAACCAAATATGTGCAATCTACCTGTTTAGCTTCTCAAAAATAAAAGACTTGTTTATTTATTGTTAGGGCGTAAATAAATAAATATATATATATGTATATATATACATAATGGTTGTTCCATAACAATCGACACCAGCAGGAAGCCATTGCGATTAAGTTGAGTCTCAACTCTGATTGTTAAAAATATGTTACAAAAAAGATTGTAAAAAAACCCTTGCACTGTAGAATTCAACGAGTATTTACGTTATTAAGTTTCATTAAGGAATAAAATTCTATCTTGTTGTTGCCTGTGTACAGCCTTAGAAGAATATACAGGCGTACAATAAACATAGGCAATAATTTTCTTCTAGAACATTAAAAATAAAATAAATCGTAGTGTAAGGGGTTAATTATTATAATTCCACAACTTGGTACACTTATTATCTAGCATTACGTACACAAATTTTTATAAAGTAGTAACATCTATTCTTTGCAAAGTTATATAAAAAGTTTAATAATGGCGAACACGATCTTTACTACAGTAAAGGTTCGTCACAAAAAAAATGCATGACGTTTTCTTAATTCAAATAGATATGTAAGTATCACGCGTAAACTAATAAGATATTAAATTTAATTTAATCAAGATAATACAATCAATAAAAAATTGACTGAATTCCAAATTTTACGGTGGCAGACACACTGAATACGCCTGTCAAGTTTCATTCGGTTGATTGGTTCTTGACATGTCACGTTCGCCAGATCGAAAAAGCTATTTCGAGAAGAACGCGTTTAAAGTTTCAAGCACCGTTTCCGAATCATAAATAATGAGATATGCTACATAATGCATGTGGGGAGATCTCTGAACTTTCGAATTCAGCTGGAGTAGTTCGAGAATATGTTTTTATGGCTGTCAGAAAATATTCAATAGGGAAGAAGATGATTTTCTCTCCTTAATAATTGATGTATATTGTTATTGGAACATTGTACCTGTTAGTTAGTGTTACAAATTGTAGTCGTTATTATTGCATGCAAAATGTCAAACCAGAAAATGATTCTCCAATATTCGAAAGTCCTAATGCGAGTAAACCCTTTCGTATTTATTCGAGCTGATCGCAATTCGCAGAGAGCATGAAAAGGAAGCTGGAGAGGTGTGCTCGAAATATTGAAAAACATAGACGACTGAAAGATATGCAATATTCAAATAGAAGTCAACATGCTGTGCCTGCAACCGAGTTTCGGAATACACTATGTTAATTTAAAAAATCAATAGATATACCACATTCGTTCATTTATGACAAGAATAATTAATGCATTTATGACAAAAACGAGTGAGTGCAATTTAAAACATTCAACAAATTAAAAGATTTATTCGTTCCAGCAGATTAAAATCATTAAAGAAACAATGACATTTATGCAGACAATTTTTATTTCGCATTATTGTTCAACTAAAATTTTTAACAGAAATAATGAAGCTATCACAAAAATAATATTTGTATTCAATGAAAATATATATATTTGATAGAAACGATCAATTTCAAATCAGTCTGAAATAAAATGTTCATCAAATGTATTCAACTGTGATGAAGTAACAAAACCAATCAATGCCTCAGTTGACTGAATACCTTCGCGATAAAATACTGGATCGAGTCATAAATAACTTCCTCCGCAAGCATTGAATAATTATTGAATGAATATGAACTGACAATAACAACGGGGAGGGCTAAATAGAAGGACGGTTGTTGAATCGAATATTATTGAGAATATCAATCCAACGATTGTTGATTACTAAATGCGCTAAAATAAATTTGGAAAATGAAACTTGATTTAGGGGGGGGGGGTACGATAATGAAATACTAAAATTAATTAATAAATAATGAATCACTAAACTATAGAGAATCTATAGATTTATGTAATAATTTCTCATCCGTATTTCGTCATTTTCGAATAATAAGATAGTTTGCCCTATGCGTTAGGTATTTATACCAAAAATGATTAAATATAGCATAGTTACTAGAAGATAGGTCTTTATTATTGTTATAGATCGTTTCTAAAATCCTACACTGACATGGAGAGCGTCGTATTACCTACTTTAAGATGAACTTCCACTTGACAGTGTCACATTGTGTAATCTTACTCCAAGTCCGTTGAGAGTAGATCGATTTGCTATCATTTGCTATTAATCCTCAGGAAACAAAGGTTTCTTATTACCAAAGAGAGTTAGCGAATCTCGTGTCCCTTTATATACACACCCATCACTTTTAAAATTTAATTTCTGTCATTTTTTTATTTAAGATGAATTTTAAATTCATTATTAAATTCATTTTTATAAGAATTGATTTAACAATTTCTCGAGTTGAATTTGTATTAACAATTCTGTTGTTTAAGAACACGTTCAGGAACTATGATATTTGATATATTACTGCAATAAATAAATCAATTTTGTATTATATTAAAAATTATTTTTATACACCTTCCTTATATTGGCTTCTATTGTATAATATCTGTAGCATCACAATAACTCAAAAATAATATGGTAGTATTTAAATTCCATTATTTCCGTTTAAATTGAAAACGTATTATGTGTTCAACTTGTGTAGGTGTTGATTACAATTAAATGGTTCTGCGTCGCATACGATGCTGATTAATTAAATGCAGGGTGGGTCACGTAACCGTATCAGTGAAGTTGCTCGTAAATTACTTGTCGCATATATACAAAAGATGTTTGAACTTGTTTGATATCGAGTTACGTATATGTACAAAGCGATAATTATCTATCTTTCACTATTTTGTCGAGATAAATGGGGTGACCTTGAGGTTTTGTATCATAACATAAAAAACTAATAATTATTAGTTATAACTAGCCAGCGGATCTTTGTGCCAAATAAAAATTCTCCAACTGTATCGCAACAAACCGGAGTGACGTAGACATTTATTTTCTCTCTTAGTATGTTCAACAGGCTGAAAATAATATAAAAGTATTTTACTCATTTTTCACATAAATACATAAAATTCTCTATTAATAAGTCGCATATTGTAAGTACAACTTTCGCATTTCGTGTGCTCCATTTCTTAATCGGATAAAATAGTTTTAATTGTTGACTAACAAAAGTTCGATTATAAGAACGATAGCAAGTTATCCAAGGTCCCATGACTCAGCCAGGGTGAGTCACCCTGCACAACATGAAGCACTGATTCCAGTAATTCTTGGGGTGTCTTATGCTTTTGGTTGCCAGCTTGTTCACGGAGTAGCAAGCGTGAATAAGTCGACTGGGGTGACCTGTCCAGTGAACGAACATAATTCGCATTAAACGAACAACTAACATTTATGATGCCCTCTTCACGTTGAAATTAAATAATATGAAATATTGTTCGAATTGTGTTCTGGAATGTAAGAACTTAACGATTACACAGTCTCCTCATGGAAATGTTATTCAGCAAATTAAATAACAATTTCCAGATAATAATTTCAACACAGACATGCTTGATTGTCCATTCATTGGACAGGTCAGCCTAATAGTTGCATATTTAAGATGAATCGACGCCTAAACACTAAGTGAAACTAAACAGAAACCCATGTAATTCTAGTGTCGACGACAACGGTAGTCGCGCTATGCATCGGCGCCGTTTTTCTACTTTGCGCCGTCGCGGTGACCTGGTGGCTTTGTCGGCGGCGTCGCGAGCACACCAAGCTCAACTCCGACAAGTCCCTGGCGTTCAGACCACCACATAGAAAACCGAGGGCGGTCAAGAGTCCTGGCAGCACCAGCCACTACTTAAAGAAGAGTCCGAGCCCCACGGAGCCTTCAAAGAGTCCTCCTGGCTCCGGAGGGCAGACGCCGAGCCCCACTGGCTCCCAAGCCTCGAACCCCTACTCGCAGCCCAGAACGCCCCAGGGTAAGAATTAGAGTTCCTCTACCGGGTGTACCAACAATGGTGCTGCATTTATCACTTTACCTATCGAAAGCCGATTATATATTAATATTCTATTAATTTACAGTCGAAACATTCTTAAATTACTCTCGAAACTGCTTTAGTTATTTAATTAGAAATATTTTTACGAGAATTTTCAACAAATTCTTAATATACCTGCCACCATTTTGTCGCGCCGATATTTTATTATTTCTGTACAGGAATAAGACTTTGTATATCCATTTTTCATAGTGACAAGTTGTATTTTATAATTGAAGTATTGTATATGCCACTTCATCACGTGCAAATTATGAAAACCTTGAATAAAACAGTTACGCCATTTTTTTTTTTTTTTTTGGGGATGATGAAGAGAAGGTCTATCAGAATTGGTAACGGGTGTATCGATGAAGCAACAGATGAAAATGGTTTAGATGATTGCGTTTGACCATAGGTACGCCACCCCAAACACCTTCGGGTGAAGTGACCCTAAGCATCGAAAATGAGCGCGACAAGGCGGAGATCGAGAACAATGAGAAGACGGACCGCGACAAGAACCACACGACGAAGAATAACAAGGACAATCTGGGACAGCTGATGTTCAAGCTGCGGTACATCAGCGAGCAGAACGCGCTTCGCGTGACCGTCGTCAATTGCAAAGGGTTGCCCGCAAGGGAGCAGAATGCGACCACCAGCGACCCTTATGTCAAATTGAAGCTGTTGCCTGATAAGCAGCACCAGGTGAAGACGAGGGTCCTCAGAAATACCAGAGACCCGGTTTATGACGAAGACTTCACCTTCTTCGGAATATCGAAGGATCAGCTGCAGGTACGTGCAATCATTAATATGATAGAGATTAGTACAGTAATATCTCTGTAACTGTAGCATCTTCGGGTCTGCCGATGTTCTAGTAGCGCTGAACGTAGAAAAAAGACAGAAAGATTGAGGTTTGGGCATTCGGCAAACATCAAAGTGCCAGCCTTTTAAATTCAAAAATCAAAATTCCTTCTTTTTGGTTTGTTGTCAATGAAACTTTTACCATCGTATTAGTCCTGTCTTTCTGATTAAAATGACACCAAACACGATATAGTTACGATCATAATTATCGTGTAACAAGCGATCGTAGCTTCGCACATTTACGGTAGAGGTACACGAATTCTTAATTTCGCTTGTTACACAAGTAATTATGATCGTAACTATACCGTGTTTGGTTTCATTTTAATCAGCAAAACGAGACGAATGCGATATTGTAAGTTTCATGAAAAAAAAAATAGAAAATGGTAGGGATAAAGTTTTGACAGTTACGGAGATAATACTGTAGCTTATCGTGCGAGGGTTCTAAATATTTGGGCCGTTTAAAATCTATGCAAAAGGGAGAGGTCCGTAAATGTTATAATTATTTACAGTGTTATCTTTTACTTTTATATGCAAAAAGAAATTTTTCTTGATCAGCTTTTATTTGTGACTAAACAAGTTTCTTCATTACGGTTCACAGAAAATCAGCCTGCACTTCATAGTGCTCAGCTTCGATAGATACTCCCGAGACGATATTATCGGCGAATTGACGTGTGCACTTTCGTCGGTGTCCGGTTTGGAGAACGCTGATAACCAGGAGATATCATTGTGTCGAAAAATTTGCCCCAGAAGCCTGAAGGTGAGGAAAAACGACGAATGGGAGCACGCTATTGATTCGGAAAGCGTCTAAAAAAAGAGTCCACTAATATTTAATCATCCAGGCACGCCGAAAATACTAGGAGCAATGTGACAAATCGTCAGAAGTCGGGACGAATTACAACATTCGCGATTTATTAGAAATACACAGAATTTTCCAATAAAATGTATTAGGGTGAGACAAAAATAATTTTTGTGTTAAGTGAAAAAATAATTTTCACTTTTCATATTGGTATGGAAAATGGATTTGATGAATTTGAAATTCAACTAATGATATAATTATTAAATACTTAGATGGCTGTTCAAGTAAACTGTGATTATTTCAAATAACGTGTAATCAAATAGGGTAATAGATTATCTTCACAACTATTTGTAAAATAATTTATTTCGATAATGTGTCACCACTTTACCTTCCCCTTCTACAACGCCAGTCCCCCCGCTTCCTAACGCATGACTAACCCGGTACTGGCAGAGAGGGGGTAACTTTTCCCCTCAATTTCATGGAATTATCACTGATACACGTGTTACAGATTCAATCACAAGGCAGAGGAGAGCTGCTAGTGTCTCTTTGCTGGCAACCGATCAACAGCCGACTAACGGTTGTCGTGCTGAAGGCGCAGAATTTGCCAAAGATGGACGTGACCGGCTTGGCGGACCCGTACGTAAAAATCTATCTTCTGTACAACAATCAACGCATCGCCAAGAAGAAGACGTGCGTGAAAAGACGCACCCTCAGCCCGGTATTCAACGAATCCTTCGTTTTCGACATTCCAAACGGCGCGGACGGACTCAAAAATGTTAGCCTTGAATTCATGCTGCTCGACTGGGATCGTGTTACAAAGAACGAGGTATGTTAAAGCATTTCATGCAGCATAAACTACATACCCATTTACTGTATTTCTTTCAACAATTTGTTAATGTTCCTCTAAAAAATATTACAAAATTTCTCTGAATGTCCATTCATTATTCGTGAATATACTAATTTATTGTCTTATAATGAGAATTTGTGCAAACACGTTAAACACAGAAAAGTTTTAAATAATCTATGTATACATTTTGGTTGACTACATAAGTTTGGACTCGTTTCAATCAGAAAAATTCGAGCAATATGTTGGCAAAAGTTCCGTAAACTGTTTTTCCATTTCTCCACAAAAACATAAACAATTTCAAACATAAATTGACCGTAGGTTATCGAGGTAAATGAGCTTTTACAACGGAAGAGATACATTGAAGAACGTGATTGGGGATGTTTCAGGTGATCGGACGACTCGAATTCGGCGGGCCGGACTGTCAAGATTCAGCTCTGAACCATTGGAGGGAGGTTTGCAGCTCGCCGCAAAGGCAGATCGCTGATTGGCACAAATTAAGGGAGTAGTTAGTATCTCCCAGCCCCATCGATTTTCCTGGAATCCCATCTCCAACTATCCGAAAGCCCCACATCCTTCTCCATTATGAAACCACCGATCCAACCCCCCGAAACCCTACGATGAAGTAGGGTATCTGTTTTGTAAACCTAATACTCGATGTATATTAGGCTTGAAGCGAGTGGCGGCACGTCCACCCGCGATCGATGCAACTGCGAATGCACAACCATGAGACGTGTCACGTTTCGAACCAGCGATTTTCATTTTGCAAACAACAAGCGTACACCGGACGCAATCTTTTATTATTTTCGCTAGGCACAAAGCATTCAACTTGGAACTTTGAACAGACGTTTCCATAAGATTATCGTGCGCCGATTATGGATCTGCCAATTTGGAAGAACATCCTGAAACGCGGCCATTTCTGCCGGATATTTTAATCGAATTATTTGCGGAACTAAACGTGTAAGAGAAAATCGGATTACTTCGTGTGATAGAGCGAACCTATTAACCATAGGTGCCATTCGTGAGAGTTACAAATCACGTCCGGTTTTTAAAATACGAATAAAATGGTTTCCCAAGGCGCGGTCGCAGTGATTCTCAATGCTGACGGTCATCTTGTGGGAGGGAAATACGACTGTATGTTTATTTGTTCTGTTAGTGTTGAATCATTTGTAATTGAAAAATACATTTTTTAAACAAAATGTGATTTATAACCTCCAACCGCAAATCGAAAGTTCTATTTTTGATCGTAATAAGACGTTCTCTTACATATTTATTTTCCTAAATGCATTAAAAGACATGTGACAAAAATTGTCGCATAATTTTATTCATAATGCAATTAAAAGAAATCGGTGGATTCAAAATCGGCACATGAAAGATGACGTCGTCGACGCCGTCATTGAATAGAAAATGTCTAAAAACAAAGTCACCGCTTCAAAAATAATTTGAAACGCGCTGCTTCAAGTGTCAAGACACGCGTGATTCGCTCGAGGAATAGTGAAACGTCAATGATCAATGGAAGCTATGCTGAGATCAAGAAATTCGAAAGAGAAAGAAAAGCATCTCGACGAAACGCAGAGGCAGCCGATCGCGAGTGAAACGCATACAAAATGCTTTACGATATAAATATAGTAATTAAGATTTCCGACCAGATGGCAACGCGAGAGGGAGGACGAAGCAGTTAACTATTAAACAATCGAGTATCTGTCGATTTTATCGGACATCGCTGGGGCGAGCACACGGGGTCCGTGTGTTCCCCAAGGATCATTGTTTTCTCGACGGGAAGTTGATTTGGCATCCGTGTCGCGAGTCCAGAACAGGATTTTCGGTTTTTCTCATGTTAGATCGTCGAAGAAGCATCCACCATCGAAACAATTTTAAACGATACGTACCTACGCGCGAGTCGAATGAGTTTGTCATGTTTCACCGGGGGAAGTATAATTCTATGAATTAGCAACAAATACAATAGAATAGAGGTCTGTTACGTTTCCGTCGTCAAGTCCGATGCCTAGCGATTGAACAGATCAGGCCCGGACACTTTCTGGCACGCTGTCGCCAGTGATGCCAGAATCGTGGTACCGTGGTACTAAACCATACCCCCACTATGATCTACTGTTGCACCTACTTTCCTTTTCCAACGCGCTCGCGCGCTACACGCACCAGCGTCAGTGATGCCAGAGCTGTGGTACTGTGGTACTAAACCATACCCCCACCATAGCCTACTATTGCCCCTCCGTTGTTTTCCAACGCGCCCACGCGCTACACTCACCAGCGTACCTCTACAAAAGGAACGTAGGGGCGATAGTAGGCTATGGTGGGGGTATGGTTTAGTACCACAGTACCACGGCTCTGGCATCACTGCCACTGATGCCAAGGCTGTGGTACTGTGGTACTAAACCATACCCCCACCATAGCCTACTATTGCCCCTCCGTTGTTTTCCAACGCGCCCGCGCGCTACACTCACCACTCACCAGCGTACCTCTACGGATACAGGAGAGTGATACGCTGGTGAGTGTAGCGCGCGGGCGCGTTGGAAAACAACGTAGGGGCAATAGTAGGCTATGGTGGGGGTATGGTTTAGTACCACAGTACCACAGCCTTGGCATCAGTGATCACTGCCTCTACTCAGTGATGGCATCACGCTGGAGCGTGTAGCGCGCGTGCGCGTTGGAAAAGGAAAGTAGGGGCAGCAGTAGGTCATAGTGGGGGATTTAGTACCACCGTACCACGATTCTGGTATCAATGACTGTCGCTTCACGACTCCTACACTCCGTAGGAGTTTGGTGGGGAGGACCCAGGAGTAGGGAAAGGAGTTGTTGCTGCGGCTCGCGAGCTGGTTGTTGCCCAGGCCTGGATACATAGATGTACGCGGTCAGTGATCCTCATTGTCAGCGCGGACGTCGCAAATGATCAAGTAGAAACGTCTTTCACAGACGGATCGCGCATCCGAGACTGAGAGTTGATTTCGTTTGGCCGAGTCAATTTTTCCTCGACTCCGAATGGGGCTGACGCTCTCCAGAGGCGTCTGTGCGACTCCGGAGTCGATCGTTTTTAGCAGGATCGATGTGAATTAATCGTGAAATCGTCTAGAGCCGAGCGACTCGCTCGCAAACTGTGTCTGTACCCTTCATTATGCGAAAGTGTCACTGTATAATCAATGTTCCGCGACTAGAAAAATCCGCGCGAGAGAGAGAGAGAGAGGCAAAGAGAGCGAGAAAGAGAGAGAAATAGACAAGGACACGTTGAGAGATTCTGTTTGCATAGCTGGCATACTATGTTCAGCGAGAACGCTAATTCTCGGATCGACACGAGGAAATTGCTGAATGACTTTTAGAACGATTTTTGCATAAGTATGCACGAGACGATCCTGGAAAGGTCGCAAACCAATGACCAAGCTTACACGCCGTTGCGATTGCCCGTCCGGTTTTCAAAGATGAAGTGGAATCGTCGAAACAATCGTCGACGAGACTAAGTCCTGTTCGAGTATGGGCGAATGAATTGTTGAAGAACCGATGACGGAGGAACGGGCCGAGCGATCGCAGCGTCGTCTTCGGGTGCTATTGAAGGCCGCTTCGCGATTTGTAAATATGTAATTTATGTTTAAATAGAGAAGGAAACGCGGACTCTTTGTTTGATTGAGAACCGCGCGTGGTTCTCGATCGCTGTCGAAGGAGGTCGAGCGTGCGACTGCGATTCGCGGAGAGGAAATTTCACAACACGGAGTTAGAACGAGACTTGGATGTCGGAGAGAAGTGATAGTGTCCTCGTCGGTATGTCTGATTGTAACAATAAGATCGTAATCTGCTTGTAAAGTATCGTCGGAGTCGCCAGATCGGAGGAATTTACCCCTTCTCTACCGGTTTAGTCACGCGACATTGTGACGGAACGCGTCACGTGACCGGGCGAAAGTGTGGGGGAACGGTAGAGTGGGGACACAAGTCTCAATCTGACGACTCTGAGTACCGTTGATGATGATCACTCAATTCGATTCCGTTTGGAAACCGCCATTGAACGCGACACTTTGTATTCTTATCTCGTGAAAATAAGAGAAACCCGCTTGCAAAATTATTTCGAGTTAGCCATCGTTACCGACGGAGCACTTCACATTCCTGTCGAATTATATCAGTGTATTTGATCAATTACTTTATAATTCGTAAGAATACGAGATTGATATCACGCTCATCGTTGTATTCTTGTCAAATTATTGTTACATTTGATCAGTTACTGAGCTTAGAATCCATAACAGTTGTGCTGCGGATTTTATGCATTTATGACAAACTACAAAACAGTGAAAATATTAGACCACATTCCCCGTGGTTTATGCAGCTATTCGACACGATTGACAATTGGAGAATGTTTATATTTTGCATATAGATCCGCAGTCTGTAAGCTTACATTCGTATTTTTTCGAATTGTTGTTACATTTGATCAGTTACTGAATTTATAATTTGTTGAAAGGCTTCGCATAGAGCATTCTTATCGAATTATAGTTATATTTGATCAACTACCAAATTCACAATTTGTGAGAATGTGAGCTTGAAAATTGTGTTTGAAAATCGCACCCGTCGTCACCGACCAAGCGCATCGCATTCTTAATTATTGTTACACTTCATCAGTTGCCGGATCTATAATTCGTAACAATAAGATTTCGGTTTAAAATTCGCACGTTGTTACCGGCGATCTCGCATTCTTGTCTGATTATTGTTGCATTTGATCAAATACTGAATTTATAAGTTGAAAAGGATAGAGAGAAAACGGGAGTCCTCACGCCCAGAGTCTTTTCTGCTACCACTTTTGTCAGTATATAGCCAGTATTTCATTCCAGAAGTGGACGTGCTCTGTCTCTATCTATGCTGACAGAAGCGGTGACGGGCATGAGCACTCTCATAATCTCTCTGGAAAGAATAATAGATGTAACTCGCATGTAAAATACCGAGAACGCTGATTTGCTCGATTAGATTTCCGTTCTTTGAAATTCGCCATCGGACAGCACGCCGATGCATCCTTATATCGAAGTATTGTTACATTTGAGATCAGTTACTGAATTTAGATGCGCATATAAATATAATATTGACTAGAACTATGGAAGGTTGATAATATTTCTATCCGTTTCGCGGCGAAGTTGATTGACACACGCACCTAAATTATTATCGACACAACGTATTTAATTGTACGAGGGGAGTTTACGTTCGAAGGACCCGCGTTTGCATGTATCACAAACACACCACTGCGATTAATAACGAGTACCGATTAATTATCTTAGAGACTCGGGTTCGCGGAGAGACGTTCAAGTTACTTTAAACTGTCCCCGGAAACGCGGGGCTATTAACACAATATGAACTCGTTCGAAAAAAATTCGTGGCATTTGTCATTTGTTACGAGTCATAATTTTATTTAAGTGGATACAGTGAGATTTATCAATATTTTCAAGGAATAAAGAAAATTTCACTGCGAATTTTTCGAACGAGCAATCCGAGTGTACAGTAACTTCAGAACTCGGTGCGAACGTTCGCGTGCGTCTACGTGACGGAAGATTTTACTCGAGGCAGAGAGATGTTCCTAGAAAACGATTTTAATGTATCGAACACTCGAACGGAAAGTAGAACAGCGATTTTCGGGACGTAGACTTACCGAGACGTCAGATGATTTCGACGAGGTAATTAAGCACCAAGAAATAAAATGGTTGGTAGATGTACGAAAAGAAGCAATGGTAAACCTGAGTTTATGGACTCCAATCGATCTTTTCATTTCGAAATTCTACCAGATCTGAATCTTTTCACTTAACACGCTCATTGTTTCGATGAAATTGCTACGCTGTGCTGGAGGGATAGCGATTGTAACGTGGCATAGAGGTATTACCAATGAAAGTGTTAAGTATTACCAAACAATTGTATATTTTGTTTAAGAGCGAATAAAAACGAAGATAGACCACAATCAGCAGCGTTTTCAAGAAAAAATTGCAATCTTAGCGGAAAAGGGAGATTCTAGGAAACAGTTAGTGCTTCGAAAGATGCCATTCAAATCCACAGATCAGGGGAAAATGTTACCCTATCTTCCAGTATCGGACACATGCATCACGTCACGTGACAGGACCGCGACAGAAGCGTGGGGGATAGCGTCGTGGAAGGGGAAGATAGAGTGGGGACACAAGTCTAGTAATTACCGCGATTTGATCTTACAAGGGAAGGACTCCAAGTGTCCGACTTCGATTTTGATAATTTTTTGTGAGATGATAGTATATAGATCCCTAACTATGTATGCAAAATAGTAGGTGTAGTTACTCAATAGTTTTAAAAATATAAACAATTGAACTTCGAAAACTTGAGGTGCAAATCATGGAGTATCAACAAGGTATGAAAGTTTAATTGTTTATATCTTTAAAACTACTGAGTAACTACACCCAATATTTTGCAGACATCATTAGGGATCCATATACCATCGTCTCACAACAGATCATCAAAATCGAAGTCGGACACTTGGGGTTCTTCTGTTGTTAGTCGTGGTTCACTAATTAATCGAATTAATAATAGAATTTAAATATTAAAGAATATTAGTTGAACAATATATGTATTATCATTTAATCATATTCGGTTTTCGGTGACTAATTTGACTTTGTAGATATACCTTTCAAAATATTGATAAATAAAATTGTCTCTCAACAAATCCCCAACCTTGTACATCTTTCGAAGCACTACTGTAGTAAGGCCGACTAGCAAGCATACATAAGTACGCCAAATCAATGAAAACATAAACGTCGTTGGTGTCCGTTGCCCGTAGAAGAAAAACGCAGACGGTCGACACGACCCGCACGAAAAGCCGATTTGTTTCTCGTATAGCACCAGTGATCATTCTTCTAAAGCAAAACCAAAGGTCAAACGAAACTGTTTCACAATAAGGGATCCATTCTTCGCAAGAAAACAAAGAAAATGAAAAACGAAAAAGCAACGACGAACACGGTACGAGCTAACACCAAAGAACGAAAGTAAACAACAGACATCGCAAATATATATAAATATTAAATATATATATATATATCACATACGAAGAGACTCGACACCGAAACACATTAACATTTACATGCTAACGAATAAGTATAGTAAAGAGAAAGGAAGGAAAACTGAGATAAAAGACCGGAACGTCTCGTTGTGCGCGACGTTACGGAGACCGCAATGTCCGTCGCGCCGCTACGGGGACCTCGACTTTATGGCGACGCTATGGAGACGCCACAGAAACTGCGGCGTCATAAAAATCTCGACATTAAGGAAACTGTAGCGACTGCGACGCTATGGAGACCGCATCGTTATAACTATCGCGATGCTACGAAGACCCCGACGTCATGGCGAACGCGACGCTGTGGGAACGGTGACGTAACGCGACCAGTGTGATAATACGGAGACCGTGACGTAACGGCGATCGTGTAAACTGCGACGTTATAGAAATCGCGAGATTAAGAGAACCGCAGCGACCGCGACGCTACAGGGGTCGCGACGCAACGGAGACCGGACGGTGTTATGCGATCCACGAGAGTTTCCGGATATTTATTTAATTGCTATTTACAGATATAACTATGTAAGGAACGACTATAATAAGTAGCATGTAGCGAACTATCTCATAAAACGTCGTCGTCTGGCATTCTTGACGGTTTTGTTTCTCGCGCAAGATGACAATTTTATCGGCACAGAAGCAGGGAGCTCCGCAGAGACCAGCGTAGATGTGCTGGAAGCATAATCGATTGAAGGTCGACACGGAATGCTGGAAAACCACCGTTCTTATCGCATAATTTCCTTCCTTTCGTTTCCACGGAACTTTTGTGAACGAATACTTTTCCCCGCTGCAAAGACAACAATTTTTTGTACCGAAACATACAATGTAGTTGATACTTATTTATGGAATATAGAAGGATTCGCTTCGATCTCACGATTTTTCCCCACTTTTTACGACAACTACGCTCTGGGACAAAATGGCGACGCAAATCATTTTTGGTTCAAACCGTTTTCACAATGTAGCTACTGCGGAAATTGCTAGGCTCGTTTGATTTTGTTTGTGTTGTATCTAAAATTTATTTTATATGATATTCTCAAATATCACTGAACTCCGGATGTTTATGCAAAATAAAAAGTTTTTGCGCATCAATCGTAAGATGCCGGGAGCTAAATATAATAATTTTCACTGTTTTAAATTACACCAACTCATTTTTGCCATAAATGCATAAAATCCGTAGTCAATTTATTACTTTGTGGTTATTTTTTACATGTCAGTGTAACATTTACACACTTTAAACTGATCTATATAATATCTGTATTGCCAATAATTTCAATGACAACGTACCCCTTATTAAAAATGCCAAAGGATGTAAAAATGACGATCTGAACCATTTTCGTTTAACATTTCAGACTTAAATACACATTCGTTTCTCGCTATGATCGATGCACGTATACTTTTCATTTCTACTCCAAATGTTGTAACCCATCCTCAGTTTCTTTCTCCATTCCTAGTGGAAACAGACAACTCGCTGAGAAAAATGTTAACGAAGAAAGTAAGTCCTTGCATATCAGTTTGTACAAATCTTAAAATTGTAAGTAGGTTGCACACACAACACCAGCTAGGTGCAAACGAAACTTACGCAACCTTGCTACCGTGAGTATTTTAAGGAACAATTATTACTAAACAATTACTATTTTTACATTTCCATACATTTTAAATTCACATTGAATCGAGTGAAAAATATTCTTTTCGTGTTGAACGATGATAATAATCTTACTTTTGAACGATATTGTGATTAATTCAATTTTATTAAAATTCGTGAAAATATTATCTTTTCTCTATTGTTTATGGATTTCAGATTTCTACTCCAACAGAACGAACTTTTCATTGAACCCTATACTTCAACACAGTGTCGCCAGATGAGGGGAGGGAGCACGAATTGAGAAAAAGTTACCCTCTCTCTGCCAGTACCGGACACGCACGACAGATTTTGAAGCGTGGGTGAATAGCGTCGTAGAAGGGGAAGGTAGAGTGGGGACACTTGATCTGGCGACACTGCTTCAACACCACATAACAATAACGCTCGTTTAGCAAATGAACAACATACACATTTCAAATTACATTCATTAACGTGGAATTTGTAATGTATTCAATTTAGAAATGATTTGTCTTAATGACAATTGCGTTCTTAGTCGATAGTGCAAAAGAATTTCCAAATTTTGAAGAACGTTTTTGTTTTCGGAACGCAATGTATCACGATGATGAAGTTTAGTATAATGTTATAGAGAGGAATCGGTGCTTTTCACGCATTCTGAGGAATCGTGCGCGCGTGTGAACATGGCGTACGTCAGCATGTTGTGTACGGTCAGATTTTAAGGCTGTGTGGTCAATAAAATATTAGAATTAAATTCTCCAGCAGACATTATTCCCCAAATCATTTCCATAAATTAAGCCGTGTAATGTCATATTATAGTAAAGTCTTGATCTAAGTAAGCCGGACGGAGCTGTACGATATCTTAGTAATTTTGCCTATCCTCTCCACTGGGGGGCATATCACGCCAGGGGCCGAGTGTGAACCGCTACTAATACAATTACAAAACTTCCTTATTTTTCATTATTCTTTATGGAATATTCACCGGCTTATTTGTGGCATTTTTTTACCGCGCGTATTTTAACTTGACGAGTTGTTGCATGCGTCAAATCTTGTGATCGAATTTTAAACCACTTCCCGATGAGCCAGAGACTTGAAACTTTAAACATAGCTCAGAACTGGATGACAATGCAATATTAAAAAGCAAATTTTTAAAAAAAACTGTGCGTCCAGGAGAAAAAAAAATTTTAATATTAACCGTCACACCTCGCCGCGCGACGCTCGGTAGTACGTCAACGCGTTCAGCGATCCCTACTCCGCGCGCCAGCGCTCCCTACTCCACTACGTGTTCCCGCTCCGACTCATCCCCACTCCACTGACCCACTTTGCACCGAATGAGCTCAGTGTGGTTGTGGTATTCCGTTCATTCAGTTCCATTTCGGACAATTTCGGACTCTATCAAGCGACATCGTCTCTCGAAGTCATCCCCTCATTCTATCTCGCGTATTTCCATATCTTGCGTTCCATTTAAAAAAGACTAAAAAGTAGAAAATAAAAGAATATATAGAAAAACTTTTTAAAAACCACGCTTATATTAAAATGCACTAAAAAGGAGAAAATAATTTTTTTAGACAGTGGTGACTATAAGTAAAAGCGTGGAGGGCCCACGAAGATTACGTCAATACAGTTTAGCGCTCCACGCTTTTATTTATAGTCACCAATGTCTAAAAAAAATGATTTTCTCCTTTTTAGTGCATTCTAATATAGCGTGGTTTTTAAACAGTTTTTTTAAATATATTTTTGTTCTGATTAAAATGACACTAAACGCGATATAATTTGAACTGTATTTACGTGAGCTGTCCTTTTCTACGTTCGGCGCAGTTGGTAAGGTCACAAAAAAATATAGTAGCCCTACACGATCTATGTCGCAGCACGGACATATACAGTGACAAATAAAATAAAAGAAACAATGTGTAGATAATTGCTACTACCAATTCTGCGCGACACCACATATTCCTATCTATAAAATAAAAGCAACAATTTAGATAATTACTTAAACTCGCAGTTGCTACATAACACAAATGTATCATATATGGTTGTTAAATACACGCGATTAGGTACATAAGCGGGCATGCATTAGCATGTATTTGCTCTTGTCTATAAATAAACCCTATTCATGATATGAACTTCCTCCTCAGCAAACCGGTACCCGGTTAGTTACTGCTCACTTCTCTTTGAAAACGGACGATCGTCGGCTCGCATAATCGTGGTTTTTACGACACCGTGTGCTATGGAACGTTAACTGAGCAATTATCACGCCTACTAGTTATTCCGATTCACTTTGTCGTCGCGTTAACTACATCAAATCAGAAATATAATTTACTTTGTTGAAACCAATGTGTATCGTGAAATATCGGTTCAAATGAGATAATCGCACGCTCGAACGGAGCAATTTTTCTTTTCACAGATAAGTATGGAATATTCGAAATAACATTTTTCTTTTTCAACGTAGCGAGAGATCATTGGTAGTAACGTTTAAGAGAATAGAGACACGAGACAATTACATAAGATGAAACAGACTCGCATGTACTATAATGTACTGTAATCATGCAGTAGACTATATACGGCGCGTCTAAATATACAGCTCCGAATACAAAAGCGTAATTGTTCGAGCAAAAGTATAGTAAATTTTAGAATTTTCCTCGATTTCTTGAATATCGAGTTTGAAAAATCAACGAGCATGTGCTAATTATCACGAAATGTATATCTTTTGGATGCTTATATGTGGTTTTCGAAAAAATCTAATATCCAGTGGAACGCAAATATTTCTACTTCAAAGACGTTTATACTTTTACAATATTAATCACCGTTAATTAATTAAATAGTATTCTTCGGATACACTTCTGAATAAATTGTTATCCATTGTTATCAACACACAATAAATA
This sequence comes from Lasioglossum baleicum, assembly GCF_051020765.1. Classification (NCBI taxonomy): domain Eukaryota; kingdom Metazoa; phylum Arthropoda; class Insecta; order Hymenoptera; family Halictidae; genus Lasioglossum; species Lasioglossum baleicum. Next base: position 3,788,199 of record NC_134946.1, on the reverse strand, counting down.
CCTGAAAACAATTTCTTTCTTCTATATAAGTGTTAACATGATTTTAACATCACCACTGTGTAATACCGATTAGAATTTTATAATGTAAATATGAAAACTTCGCAAATATAATTATATTCTATTTTCAATCAAATTAAATGATCTATTTGTTAAAATTATGTGAACAGATGTTCAAATAAATGGTTCGGAATTTGTTTCCGATGAAATGACAAATGATAATGAAAAAACAAACCACGACAGCAAGCTTGTAGACTGCATCCTTTCGGCGTCTATTTTCAAGAAAACAGGAAAATAAGCTTTTTGAAGATTCGATCATGGAATCTCAAAATGTTTGTGACATTTGTGGACAGTCTGCGACTCATAAGTGCAGTGCGTGTGAAAGTACTTATTACTGTAGCAAAGAACACCAGAAGAAGGATTGGAAGAAGCACGCTCAGATCTGTAAATCTTACAAGGTAAGATTATTATTCGGCGGTCAAGGGGCCCCCTTCGCGGTCAAAATAATAGAAACAATTTAAATTAAAAACTTAAGAAAACACAAATTATACAAAAATTCTTGGTACCTAAGTTAATGATTAAATCTCCTACAATGGGTGTACAAAGTATTCGTATACTTCGTACACCTTTTAAAAACTGCAACAACTTTTTTACAATTGTACCAAACGACCAGATTTTTTATAATCAATTAGAAGCATTGGTTCACGAAATGATATGCAAAAAAGATTTTCCAAAAATTATAATTTACAAGGTTACATGCAAAAATGTGAAAATTTAAAATATGTATATGTTTTGTAGATCTGTACTAGTTATACACATGCTGAAAATTTCATCAAAATCGCTTGACGCAGGAAAAAACGACACGCATTGAAAGATTCTGTGGATTTTAAGTAGAAATTGATCAAAAGTCATGTAAAACTACGATTTTTTCCATTTTTATCCGCTTGTAACTCGTGTGTATGTTAATCGATTTCGATGAAATTTTCAGCACGCGTATAACTAACATAGATCTACAAAACATATATTTTTAATTTTCACATTAAGAGCCGAAATAAAAAAGTTTTAAAAAATTCCTTTTTTATTTTTGCATGTAACCTTGCAAATTATAATTTTTGGAAAATCTTTCTTTCTCGCATATCACTTCGTAAACCAATGCTTCTAATTGATTATAAAAAATCAGGTGGTTTGGTACAATTATAAAAAAGTTAGTTTTTAAAAGGTGTACGAATACTTTGTACACCCCCTGTAAATGCCTCCACGTATATATATATATATATATATATATATATATATATATATATATATATATATATTTCTACGATCATCTGTAGAAATTTATATATATAATTTTTTTTCACCCGGTATATTTAAAAGATTCTGATTCGATGTTACAGCGTGCAAGGGGGTTAATTTTTAATTACTCTTGATATTTGAAATTCACCAGAAAATTTGTTTTCAAAGTTAGCAGAGAACCCGATTTTGGGCCGTCACTATGTGGCCACGAGGAACATCAAGGTAGGAGAGATTATTCTCAAAGATAATCAACCTCTGTTAGCCGGCCCCATGCACAATTCCGTTCCCGTGTGTCTGGGGTGTTTCACGGCGCTATATAAAGATAGTGCTATACCTTGCTCAAAATGCGGATGGCCTCTTTGTCCGAGCTGCAAACAGCATGGACTGGAATGTGATTTCACTTCTTCCCGCAGAAGTGAGAAGGTGACTATTACAGACAAAGTCAGACTTTGCATTGCATGAAATTTAAAATCGACACCATGTATATTGTTGTAGTATCAGTGTACAGACATAGGTATTGTTCATGAATTAAAAAAAAAAAAAGATCGCTTTTTTCCCATGTTTTTCATAACTTTCCTCAAATGGTACAATCGAAGTTCAATTAATTTACATATATGGATGTGTGTCATTATTCCATAATATGTACAATTTTAAATAGTATCATCACATTACAGGTATCGATCACCGAATTCGGTATTCCACACCCAAATTATCAATGCATAAACGTTATAAAAACATTGTCTATGAAACACGCCGATCCAGAAACTTATAACAAGTTATTATCCCTTGAAAGTCACACCGATGAAATTAATGAAAAGCAAAGTTTCACCTTCGAAGAGGCGCTGAAGATTGCGCGTTTCATCAAAAGATTTTTCAAAACGGACGATATAGCCGAAAACGAAATTACAAAAATCGTTGGTATCCTGCAGGTACAATTCTTAATAAAATATCATTGTTTCTATGTGATTGCTAACAAATTTTCAAATTAACAGTCTATTTATTGAAGGATTTGAAGAATCTATAGTACTATAGACCTATACACCAGTACTATAGCCGTGACTGAAAATAAATAGATAATACTGATAGCAATATAATACCCATAACGTTTCGTTTCGAACAAATAACAGTTCTTATTTGACTATCTAAAAAATTGCGAAAACGTAATTTGCGCTAATTACTACATTACAGGTTAACGGACACGAAGTTCCTCTTACAGAACCACCATACATTGCAGTTTACGAGCTAGCATCGTTAATTGAGCACAATTGCAAAGCAAATTGTTCGAAAAGCTTCACCGATGAAGGTGGATTAATTATTCACGCCGCGACACCTATATCAAAAGGTACATTAACATTATCTGAACGGTATAGTTATTGAAGTATCTTAAAATTTCGAGAACACAAATGACGTCTAAATAGATTCTATGCATCATTTGAAATAAAATTTAACTCTATCGTACCTACTTGAATCCCACTCTGTATATGGATACAGCTGACGAAAAATGTAAATAAGAAGTTCTACTCTCTTGGAAAACTGTAAAATTCATAATAATAATATAGATAAAACTAGCGCGATTTGTTTTTAATTTTGTTATCCTCTAAACAATTTTCTATATTGTTTACATTGTGAGTTTCAGGAGACCATCTTTCCATCTGCTACACAGACGCATTATGGGGTACTGCAAATAGGAAGCATCATCTCTTCCACACAAAATTCTTTTATTGCACCTGTGACAGATGCAGGGACCCTTCAGAGTTCGGCATAATGTTTAACGCCCTGAAGTGCAAGTAAGATATTATAGGTTTTTTATAACGTATATAATACCTTACATTCTTCTCTATATGTATATGTATTTATTACAAGGGAAAAAAGTTAAAATATATTAGATTTTTTTTCAAATTAATGGAAAATCTTCATAACTGTCAATTTATTTATAGGAGTTGTTATGGCTATGTCCTACCAAAAACTTTCCTCGGAACAGAACCCGAACCTTACATATGTGGAACATGTAAATTATCGATGAGCTGCGAAGAGGTAGAACAAATTTTAGAAAGGGTTGGCATAGACCTCTCAAACATGAAGAAAAATGACATCACTGCATGTAAAGGATTTTTGAAACGTTACAAGGAAGTTCTACATCGAAATCACTATTACAATGTCGACATTATGGTTGCTTTGGCTCAATTGATTGGACAACAGGGTGGACTAGACATGGTCAATGACTATCTTTTGGCCGAGAAGCTTGATTTATGCAAGAAGCTTGATAATCTACTTCAAATTATTGCACCTGGTAATTTATTGCTGCTAAAAATATATTCTTTTCCCCGAGAAGTACCATTGTTAATAATGTGTAAGTTAATATGTTATGTTTCAGCTGAAAATCGAATTCGAGGATTAATTCTTTTTGAAATGCACGCAGTCCTTGCAGAATTTAGTAAGAGACACGAGGAAGAGGACACTATATTTCTATTAACGGTAAACCTTTTACTATACTATACAAAAAGATTTTGATGAAATTAGGCAGTCTTATAGAACTCGAGATAATGTTGTCTTTCTTACAGGAATCAAAGAAGTGTTTACTTAGATCTTACGAGCTATTGAAATATGAACCTCAAGTTCTACCCGAAGGCAAAATAGCATACCAATCTAAGCACAATCTTCAAAAGACGAATGAAATTTTGAAATATTTTAATATAAAATCCTGAAACCATGAGCAATAGCCATCTGAAGATGGCTGAACAAACTTTTGTGCTATTCTTAAACGTTTGTTTCACATTGTTCTAGACAAGGTAATACAAAACAAGTAATTACAATCTCAAACTTCTTTTGTTTAGAAACAGCCAACAAAATAGCTTGTTGATAGAGCAGTTGAAATTTCACTTTTGTTAAATTTTCTTTCTACATGTGTTTTGCTATTTTATTAGTAAAAGTAATGTTGCATAATTGACCGCTTGTGTCTAAAATAGTTTCCAAATTATACATATTTCACATAACATTGCTTTCCAGGAGATTCATCGAAATTAGTGCGTGAGACACCGTATGTACATCCTAATACATCCTGAGGATTAGAGTACTTTTCTACCTGACTCCAACTACCAACAATTGCCAGCAAAATTGAAGGCTTTTTTTATGTGTGGAATTGAATAACATAAGGGCTGGTTAATAATTCGTTCTCTCTAATAGTATTCTAAGAAGTGTTTTGAATTTGTACCTCTGCGAACCTTGACCTCGTCATTAAAGGATGTAATACTTAAAAATTTAGAACATGTTAGAAAGCGTATGAAATTTATCACAAGTTAATGTTCTGTTTTATTGTGTACAGAGTGATTAGTACATTTTCCATGTTACCATTTTAATCTACACACATTCTTAACAGCCATAACTTGACATAAGTAGTGTACACTTTTCTCAACCTCATCCTTGGAGGATAATTAGTATAAATAAAATATTGTATTTTGAGCAGTGAACAGTGCATAAAATAAGTTATAAAATTTACAAAACACTTACTTAGACTTCTGAATTATATATAGCAGTAAATCATAACGTTCGACCCATTCTGCAAAGGTTGCATCATCCACACAATTCTCAATAACATTCATTGCTTTTTCAACTGTGTGATGCACCCTGCAAATATAATGTAAAATATATATTTATCACCGAAATACTATTGAAAAATATTCATTTCATTCGATTACTTACCAATCGTTTAATATTCTGTTAAATTCGTTAATTTCATCTTTCGTTTTTGCAGTTACAGTTTTTGATAGGCTTAACAGTTCAACTATATTACAATTATTTTCTGCGTGTTTTTCAGGCAATTGTGGTATATATACATCCTCTTCGGATTCGGAAAAATGGAATCTTTTATGAAAGAACATTAAAGAGAAGTTTTTGTAACATTCTATTAAAGAATATATTGGTGTGTGAACCATTGGAAAATAGTATACAATATTTGAAGTTTGAGAATTAGCAACCACGACAGAAGCTTCGGTAATACACATACTTTTGTGTCTGAAAATATTGAAAATAATACGCAAATCAAATTTAGAAATTTCACGTCATATACATAAAATACGAATATTCGCGCTATTACTAGCTAGCGTTTTTCCAGCAAATAATAAATATTGGAAAAAAATAAAATATTAAAAATGTTTCTTTCATTTTTGTTCTTGTACGACGTACGACCTTGAAGGTCATTGTGTCTTATGCGAATGAATTTGGCTTGACACACGCTTTCATATGATATAAAAAGTAGATAGCATTCCATTTAAAAAATTGATAATTTCTGAAAATGCCAAATTACATACTCTTTCATTTTTTGCTAATACTTATTTTTTGCAAGAAAAATACTAACTAGTAGTAGGCTAAATACCCAGTATAATAATGAAACGTTAATAATCGAACCTGTAAACTCCAACATCGCCTTTCAACTTAACTTTTCTCAAAGCATTAAGTTGCACATTATCACGGAATAAATCCAATTCCGTCTTTAAACAATTTTTCAAGCAGAAGTAGTCATAATAACTATTTCTTAATTCTAATATTTTCTGTAGTATTAAATTCATCTCGTTCTTTACTTTAATAATGTACTCCGGTAAAAATTTCAAATGAATTAATGATTGTTGTATACATTCTGTATGTGTTACCTGCAATCGATTTGTAATTAGTTATATATAATTAGTTATGTAGATAAGACTTTTAAAATGTTAACATACTATTTCCTGATCGATGTCTTGTATTTCCGAAATCAGTTCAGCTAAGTCAAATGCGATGGTACTGTTCTCGTTTAGATATTCTCGAATTTTGCTAACTTCATCACCTAAATGTTTTTGTTCAATTTCTAGTTTACAAACTTCCAATGCTAATGACAGCCATGTGATTACATCCGAACAATTGCCTGAACCTGTCTGAAATAGTAATTGATTTATGTTTGCATTGATCATTAGTAGCTAAGTGGATAATTCTTTCTAAAGCATACCTCAATTTTCTCTGTAAGTTCAAGAATACTTTGCTGATGATTATTTGCTTTTGTGTTATACCACAATTGCTTTCCGACCATAGAAATTTGTTGGCCATATATTATAGCAGTACCAAAATTTATATTCTTTTCACCTGTATCCACAAACTTTGTAGTTTCCATCTTCATTAATCTATCTACATTTTGCATTACATTTTGATTCAAGTGACACCATAGTGTAGGGACTTCAAAACAATTAAGATTGGCCGATACAGCTTCGCGTACCTAAAATTTCATTGCAGTTATTTACTTTCATTTCGTTTTAATACATTTCATTCATATACATACCTGTTGTTTGCTCGTTCCATCCCAAAAGCTTGCCACCACATTTAACATTTCTGTAAGCAGTATGGGATCTAAGTCTTTACGGGTACTAGGCATTAAATATTGACAAACTAATTTCATTTTCTTGTAATCTTCAATTTGTGTAACGGTTTGATCATATTTCATTTTCATTAAATTTTTTTTCATTCTTACTTCTGAACGCTTGGATCTAATGTCTCGTAACTTTTGCACTGAAACAATGATATTTCATGTATTTATTTGTTCATGTTAATATTTGCAATGCTAACTATACCTTTTTGTCTGACTGCAAAATCCAATTGCTTGTATTCTTCTTCTAATTTAGATATTTTGTTCTTGCTATCACTTTCTATAGACTTTAACTGTACCATGTTTCGCATGCACTGAATCAATTTATTAGGGGTTCCAGTTTTTAACTGATGCAATAATACATTTTTCCTTACTGTTTTGACTTTGTCGGCAGTAAATATAACATCAGCTAAATCATCCCATAGGAATGAAGCAGTACCCGCACACAATCTGAAATATAGTCTACATTATTTACTATGTATGTCAACTTTCTTAACAATACTAAAAATCTATACAAACATTTTTTTGACAGAATCATTGATAATTGTTTGTGGACACTGCAATTTATGAGTCCACGCAAACGGATCTGTCGATTTTTCCATACTTCTAAAACATGTGATAAATAAGCTTATTCGTAAATAAATATAATACAGCAATCGTACTTGAATATAAACAATTAACAAGTGTTTGGAAGTACTTTGGTATACACTATAACTAAGAGAAAATAATAAAACACAAACTACGGTATAACTATTTTAATGTTGTAAACTGTCAGAAATTCAAACAAGTTGATATGTATGTGTACAATCTTGACCATAGAATATTATAATACGTTGTACCACAGAGATAAGTCTATGGTAGAATTGGATGCCAGCGCTGCCCTTGGTTCGACCGGTGTACTGTATCCCCCGTACTCCTCTTCACCACCGTGGTCCTCAATACTTTGCCATGCGTTTGCGTCCCTTCAAGTCTTCAAGTAGCAGTATTGCGGTATTGCCGGTACCAACTAGCTGGTACTAGCGGCAGCGGTAGCGTAGCGCTTTCAATAGAGTTATCTAGGTGCACGGTAGTGCACCAGCCAAGTTCTTGCACTACTACCTTTTACACGAAACAATTTTTATTATTAGACGCCATTCAACGCCATTAGACGCCATCGACACCATATTATTTCGTAGCGTTCCGTGCAGTGCCGTGTTCGGGTGTTTACCAGTGTTTATTCTGGGTTTTGTGGTGTTTACAACTTATCAGGTATGTTACCATCTTTAACATTTAATATTAGAAATCAGAAAATATAATGGAACACAAAGCATTACAAGTAGCCTAACATTTATGTAATTTTGATTATAGTCCGTTTTATTACAGTTGATAACAATGGGTAAATGCGTATATTGCGGAAATTTGAGTAACAACAAAAAAAAGGCAACATTGCACAGGTTTGTACAGATAATATAATTTCTTTTCAATAGTACTAAATTGTTTTGTTTTATAATTCCCATATGATAAAACACAGATTTCCACGAGATGCAGCACTATGTAAACAGTGGGTCAAAATAATAGGTTGGGAAAATTGGATGCCTACAAATAGTAGTTTGTTGTGTTCAGATCACTTTTCTGAAAACTGTTTTAATGTGTATCGCAACAGGAAATATCTAAAACTGAGAGCTCTGCCAACTATTTTGACACCCCAGGAAATGTTTCAAGAACATAGCAATATTTTGGTAGAAAGTAATCATGGAAGTAAGGAACTGTGTCTTAATTGATTTATAATATATTAATGTAATTTAATATGTAATATATATATATATATATATATTAAATTAGTGTATGTACTTTGTTTTCAGATATTAATGAATCTATTGCAACAAGTAAAGAAGTTCCAGAAGCGGATATGTGTGTAGAGTCCATTGACTCTCCTACACGTGGCAGAGAGATTTGTATGTTCAAATTACTTCAAATAAGTTTCAATTACAGTATTTCGTTTAATCACGTATATTATTCGAGTGATAAAGTTCACAATTTTTTCCATAATATACCAATTTCTGTGACAATATTTTGCATTGCAGTTGATGAAGAGAGTTATCTCCAGTCAAGTACATTAACAATGAATGTAACAAAGTCCCAGCACACGCCAGTACATGAGAAGATACGTCATGACCACCACTATACGAACACCCCAAGGTGTACTCTGAAAAAATTAAAGAGTATACAGGAAAGACTACATTCTACCCAAAAGAGCAACCAAATCTTGAAGCGGCAAATAAAACGCCTAAAAGTAAAGGTACATTCCTTAAAGGAAGTAGCGAAAGGGTTGAAGGAAAAGAAGTTACTAGATTAATTAAATGTACAGAATGCCTTGCGGCATGCGGGGCAGTGAGTAGCAATATGCTCATTGATAAAAGCAATCATATCTCCTACATTGCGGCAATTACTTAAACGGATACCTAACCATTCCGTCGAATAATGTAGTACAAATTTGTTTAATAACAGAATCGCTCTTCCGCAAAGCCTGTCATGCAAATGTGTTTTATCAGTAATAAATTTATTTTAATATCATTATGAGTTTGGTTTCATTTAATGCTTCTCTTAAAACGTAAGAAATACACCTATTTATTTTTCCGTTATCTATAACAATAAAGTAAACAAAAATGTTTACAAATATTTTTAATTCAATTTTGCACTTTCTCTTCACTTTATTAATCATTCTTAGTTTCTTTTATATTACATTTATCTTATAATGTTTATTTTTGAAACTCGCGCTATTTCCCTTAATACACCGGTCGAACGCTTGGCGGCGCTGGCATTGAATTCTACGTCTCAGGCGACACTAGCGCCGTGGCAATGCGGGGAAGCGCATGTTGCCCCTACAAAAATTTGTGAATTGCTCCGGTTGGTAAATTTGACGAGAAGTTTGAACGTATTGCCGATATATGGCGCTGTACGTACGTTTATCAGGAGCAAATAATTCATGCCGGAATTTGCTCGATCTCTCGAACTCTGTTCAAGGCCTGAAAAAGGAAATAAAATTTAAATTATTTCCCGTTGAGATTTTTTAATATTCAATAGCTCAAATTAAGGCTGTAAAAATGTACATGGCAACATTTCAGTTGAAGAAAGAACATGTAGACATGGGGTCCAATGGTCCATTCCGTTGCACGCATAATGCGCATACACTGTATAGTGGTATAGTGTAGTATAAGAGTCTCTATGCATACACTATACAGTGTTGAATAAGTACAGCATTTGGCTGACTACAGATTACCCAAACCCCTTAATATGCCCCTGAAGCTATGCAATTTAATACTTTTCTTTTACGAAATAAAACTTGATTTCACGGTAATAAATTAGTATTGGAAAATTAACTATTGCTATGTAATTCATTATATTGTGTAAAATAAATTACGTAGTAGTAGAGCATATTCATTAAAGTAAGATAAATAAAATAATAGTTGCTGAAAGTTCTTATTATAATACGAACGTAAAATATATGGTACATACTGAGCCGCCAAATAAATATGTATTCCTTTATCGGACGACGCGTGCGCGGCGCTATTTGAAATCCAAACCCTAAGCGATCCAGGATAGTTTTGTTTCAGTTCAGACACAGTGAACCGCGTTGAAATTGCTGTGTCGCCGATACGTTTCCTAAAAAATGTAGTTTTCGAAAAAGTTCTACTAAAAACTATTATTTTTCTATCGTTAGAATTATTATCAAAAGAAGACGTTTGTTTAACGATAAACGAGTGTTGTGGCTTATCAAAAGTATATTAAGGAACACAGGGAAGATTTTTTATTATAAAACAGTGTAGTTCAACAATGGCAAAATTCTTAGCGACCGTCAAGGCGATCATCACGCGATTGGTTTTCGCTTCTCACGGTTTTATAGCCATTTGGCAAGTGACTACTTTTAAAAAGAATCCTCTTTTCTGGTATCTCAGCTGTCCGATCCTGCTACTGTTCCTCGAAGGCATTTTCACGCTTACTATAAAAGAGAACCAGGAATGGAAGTGGTAAATAACAAACATTTTTTTCTACCTAAACAGAGCAAAATAATAAAAAAGGGATGTACGTAATTTAAAATACAAGAAGAAAGTCCTATAAACAATGTAAATACTTTTATTCAAATACCAGAAAGACATCCTCAAAAATTCTTATAGGTAAAGTTAAATTGCAAATTTTTTCTAATATTTTTTGGAATCATCGTCTATGAGTATAGATAAGAATTGAACAAAATAAACGATGGGGTCGACAGACATGTAGGAGGGTCGACAGAGTAAAACAAGCCTACTTTCCCGAGCAAGGAAGGGTGTGTTGTTGTGGGACCATTTCGGTTTGACAGTCGGAAATTGGAGCATTAGTGACGGGAGTGGGACGAGACACAATCCACTATCACTCTCAGACACAGAAAAGGCTACGTGTAACAGTGACCTCTTTCTCTAATATCCTTTTCCATTCAAATCGTGTGATCGATTCGGTCGAGAATTCAGCAGAAATCCTGCACGAGCTTCTTGAAGGAAATTAATGCCACTCGATATTACTCTTGCCAATTGACTAGCGGCCACGAACCTTGCACACACAAACATTTTTAAAAAAATTAATACATCTTCAAAATAATACAATTAACGATATAGAACATTATCTCTTTAAAGAGATCTAGAGTTGTAAAATAATTATAAATCTGGTAGGACAAATTTAAAATAGTAGCAGAATAAACAAATCAGAGGAGATATCAACATAAAATTTTTAATCTTTCGAAATTGTTGAAGAAAGAAAAAGAATCCTAACCGGCTCCTGTGTCTTGCAATACTTCTTCCATTGCATAGGTTCTGTCCGTCCGTATTCCTGTATCTCAGCAGCGTGGTACCAGCAATATGGCTCTTGGAATTGGACAAGGTCGACAGAAGACTAAAAGCCTTTGAATCAAACGTGAACATATCCGAGAACCTGGATTTAACCAACCTGGCTGCAGAGGATCTGAAACACCTGGAGAAGGCGTTGGGTGTGAGTGGATCTCCAAATTCTACAAACAGAAAATCCACAGAAAAATTTCAAAACCTAGCTCTAACTAATTATTCAGGTGAACATAAATCTGCCAGACATCCAAATATCTACAGAAACGTGGGTCACTCTGATAGAGCAGTTCTTGATGCTTGTCCTGATTATCGGAAGATGGATGCTGCCAAAGGGTGACCTGACACGTGATCAACTCAGTCAATTATTGCTAGTTTACATAGGAACAGCTGCAGACATCATAGAGTTCTTTGACTCCTTCAAGGAGGACAGGATAGCACGTGAACCTGTGTTAGTATATCTGACGTTGGGAATATGGGCATGGTCCTTGATGCAGTTCACTGTTGTCCTGACTGCCACCAAGTCCAGGAAGTCCAGGCTGTCTTCAGGGAATGCTGTGAAGAAAAGGGTGCACAATGAAACCAGCTGTTGCAGCATCGACGTCTGGGGAATCGCTTTGAACATGCTTCTTCAGGTAGTCTCCGTAACTACCTTTCATTCTTACCATTCAGAAATGTTTGTAATTGCTGTTGTAATTTCAGGATGGTCCTTTCCTGGCATTCAGGCTGATCCTCATCATCCACTACCGTATCGTCAGCTACATGAACATCTTCTTCACTTGCAAGAACACTCTGGTGATACTTCTGCAGCTCTACAGGCTCTACGTGGTGCAGACAGAGAGCAAAAGCAAGCAGAAGAAGAAGCCTGTCGTGAGTAATATCAGCATCATATCGAGAGGAGACGTATACAGAGATGTTAGGGGCAAAAGGGTCTGTGAAGACAGAAAAAGGAAGAGAAGGAGGGATGTGGAGGCTAATTACTCGGAGAGCGAAGAGACCACTGAAGAGACAGACAAATTCGAGTCTTCTCCTAGGAGCATAGGTCACTCTAAAAGGTACTATATGATTGTTTCAACTCTTACAAGTCAATAACCAAAATTTGTATCAACTTCCTACACATTCTTCTTTCTTCAAATTGAATAGGAAGGCCAGACAAGATACTGGATACTCCACATCCAGTTCTCGCAACTCCGCAAAGCGCAACAAGTCCCAAAGGAACGAATATAAAAGAAGATCTGCGCACAGAGATGAGTCCAAGCATGAAGTTTCATCTGACGATGAGAGACACAAGAGGAGAACTGAGAGAAAGTCGTCTGAGAAGAGTGATAGAAAACATTCTGAAGGAATCAGGTCAAAGAGCAAGAACGATGATTCCAGTAAGAGTTCTAGCAAGAGCAGGAAGTGCAAGGAGAACAGCGAAGACCAGTCCACAACTGAAGAAATGGCTGGGAAGACTGTCAGCGAGGGAAGCGAATCTGAATCTGAAAAAAGGAGGTAAATTTACCATTAAACGCAGTGTGGGATTTATATATTAATTTTATTAATCTTGCCAGTAGAAAAATAAAATTTACATAACGTTAATAAAAATGTAACAACAGGTAAAAAACTATATATCTCGCGTCTCCACAGGCACACCCATCGAAGACGAAGACAGAACAGGGACTGACAACGAAGTCTCGGTATAGCTGCTCTACTGTGCGTCTATTCCGCGATTGTGGTTGTCAGCATGTTGTTCATACATGCAGCCATAAACGACGGCTTGGTCTTGACCACAATTGTGGAAGGATGATTTTACACTAACTCGAGTAAATTTACTTTCTCTATGTTCGATACAAGTGCCTACTTGTCTGAAAAATATATTCGAAGTACAAAGATGTGTGTATATTTAAGAGCACAATGTTGTAATATTATTTCTATGTCTTGTTTAAACGAGTTCAGAATACATCGAATAAAAACGATAATCTCTCTAATGAAACAAAATTAATGTATATTAATACTATTTTAATAGAACTACACCGTCTCTTAAACGAATTAAATTATTGCATACATTTGTACTATGATTCTGTTCTGACATCCTATGAAATAATAATTAATGCATAATCTTTTTCAACTTTTCTCAAATGCGATGATTAAAAAGGAATATAGGATTCAAAACAGTCCTTTGGCTTTGGTAAAGTTACAGGATCGTTAAGAATTGGAGTGAAGCAACATACTTCATAAAAATCCTCATTTCGTATACAGTTGGAGACTGTAGAACAAAGTTGCTCAGAGAGTCACATTCTTGCAGGTCTCCAGCCACTGTATGCTCTGAGCAGCGTCTAAACTATCGATATAGTACGCTAGATCATCCTGATGTGTCCCAGTAGCAGCACAATACAGCACAGCTGTATTCTCCAACAGTTCTTGCAAAGATTGAGTCTTTACTGTTGACGCATTCACCACAATCATCGGATTATTTTCTTTTTTCTCCAACTTAGTACTTTGAGACAGTTCAAGGTACTTAAAATTCTCAGGGTGTCTCTCTGGCGCAGGATCTACAGCTGCATGATCAATCTTGAATATCGACTGTCTGTTCGAAACAGCTACAGTTTTCCTTTCATTCTTCATGTCTTTCAGTTTCTCCACGGTCAAATGAAATCGCCGCCATTTTCCTTGAGGGAACTTTATGTTCATGTTCCTCATCAAGGAACTATCCTGAGCAGACTGCTTCAAGCTATTATTCTCTTTATTCTGGACCTCCTTCATCCGGATGTTTTTCAAATTCGCATAGAACCCCTGGTTCTCGATGGCTGGCTTCTTCGTACTGCTCTTATTATACTCTGACAAGATTTTAGCTATCTCTGAAGTGTCGCTAGCACACCAAGTCTTGTTCAGATTATCGGACATTACCTTGGCATTCACTTCTTTGGTAGTCGTTTCGTAAGGCAGCTTGTTCTCGCTAACATTCGGTTCTTTCGGTGCTAGAACCCTGTTCTGTTGCGAGTTATCGAGTAGATACTTCGTCACAGTGAACTCAACCTTGTTCCCACGTTTCACGGGAGGAAGCTGTTTCAAAATCATCTTCGAACTCTCTGACATCTCATCGCAGGGAATCGCGTTTTTGAACACTGAAGGTATATCGAACAGAGTTTCGTTACTGTCTTCTAGCTTTATCAGGTTCATGTTGCTAGGCAAAGGTCTCAAGATCTGAGCATCTTTCACTTCCGAAGTGTTAACAAGGACTAGAGGGTTATTGGAAGAGTGCATCAAATCTTGCATCTTCAGGTGTCCACTCTGAAGAGTTCTATGAGTGGTAAAGACAGCAGACTTCTGGGAATTAGCAACGTACACCTTCTGCGCTGGGAACAGTCGCGGTTTCGTCGCTTGATTTAAGGTCTTAGCACTCTGGGACATCATAGTCGCGGAGTAGCTGTTCGATAGCTTGTTCCTGTCCATCAGTTTCGGCAAGCTTTCCTGGTTACTGGTCGATGACTTGTATTTAACAGTAGATTCCACGATATTTCTTGTTAAAGATGGCTCTTTCAAAATTTCAGGCGACTTGTTCTCGGTTAATTTGTTTAACTTTCCCTCGACATTGGTCTTGTAACTGGGAGTCATCACTTGCGAACAGTAGCCCAGGACACAGTGGAAACTCTCGTGCATACAGGTCTTGAAAGACTTTGGTTTCTTACATGAAACAGGTGTCTTCGCATTTTTTAACATTAAGTTTTGAGCCATTTTCTTTTTTCTTTTTCGTTCCTTTTCACTAGAGGAAGGTAGGAAATCACAGCGAGGATCTACAGAGACCACTTCTATCTCAGGAGGATCGACTATCTCATGGTAACACAGACCATCCAAGCTGGTATAGTAACGACCCAAATATTCTGTGGCTAGGCCCACCTAAAAAGACAGAGAAGGGTTAATAAACGATGCTCTTTATGTTCTGTAAAGGACATAGGACAGAGAGTTGAAAAATCTTACCTGAGGATGAAAGACTGGTCTCTCATGCATACCATGCACTGGCCACTCTTTCCATTCCAATTCATCTCTCACTGTAGGCGCTTGATAAGTAGCTCCCACATTGTACATCTTCCTTGTGACGGACCGTGTGTTCATGTATGGCATCGTGGAGGATTTTCCTCGCTTAGCAGGCCCTAAATCGAAGAATGCCTCCTTCTTCTTCGCTGAAATCAATTGCTGTCTTGGCCTGGGAAATCCTTTGTCTGGATCCTTCTTCGTTACACGTATCGGATTCCTGCGAATTTCTCTGGTCCCACGGCTACAAAAGATTTTTATTAAAGAAGCAATTCTTAAATATCAGGTTCTTAAGATGTTCTAAATAACTGGAAGCAAATACTGTGACTCTTAAGGGGATAGACTCGTTTCCAGAATTGCAAGGGTGATAAGGCAAAGATAAGGTTTTCAGTAGTCAAAAGCGCTAGATAAAATATCAATCTAGACCACTGTCTTCCTCGAAAGTCCTATTTTTACGTTTACAAGGCGTAATTTATGCTTCTGAATAATGCAAGTTACGCCTACTGACTACTGAAAAACCCCATCTTTGCATTACAGAGAAATGAGAAGCCTTGCAATCCTGGAAACGCGAGGAAGGAAAGATGTAAAGGAAAGATGTAAATATTTGTGTTTTCCGATGTTCATAAAATTTCTTACGTTCTCCTCGTGACTCGATGAACGCGTCTAACTTTCGTGGGCGCGCCATAAGTGGATTCTCCGCTGCTGGTCTCTGTGGAGTCCTTCACATAATCGCTATCGTCCTTGTATTTTCGGTCCTGTTTGTAGGCAAACGTTGCTGCAGACACTTTCTGCGGTATTTCGATCCCTTTGTAATGAACAGACTCCGAGGGCAACGGATCCGAGTCTAATCGCTTCCGGAGAGTCATTTTCTGATCATTACCGATCTCGGTGACTCGATGTTGGTTCTGCAAGCGATGTTTCATCAGACCCGATTTGTTAGGCTGTTTGTGTGCCAGTGCTCTGTCATTTTCTTTTCCTATCACTGCAATCACGCTCACATCGTCGTCCTCCTTGTGCTCTATCAAATTCATCCTCGTTGAATTGTCCATTGGATTCTTCTCGGCAGCCGAACATCCGGTTATGGCGTCGCTGAAGAATTTATTCCTACACCAAGGATCACACGGGATTCGCCGTGGTTGATGGACAGAATGATTGTGTATCGATGATTAATTGTAGTTGTAATGTATTAATGTTAATTGAGATGATTAAATATAGGTTTTGGTTACAGGTGATCGTATTGTGGGTTAGATTTCCATGCTTTTGTTTCTATTTAGCGGCTGAACAGGAATGGCGGCGTCATCTACCGATTTTTCCTTCGATCACACCGCCATTGCTTTGTTTAGGGAGTGCTGCACCTTGCACCCCAACTGCAGTTGAAATAATAAATAATTTTACTAAACTAAATTTTAGATAATTTTACTAAACTAAATTTTAGATAATTTTACTAAACTAAATTTTAGATTATTTTACTAAACTAAATTTTAGATAATTTTACTAAACTAAATTTTAGATTATTTTACTAAAGTGATCTAATTTGATTTTATTATATAAACTGCAGAGACGCATTTGTTTAGGTTTTAATCGATGACTCAATAGTAATTGTAATTAAACAATGTAATAGACAGTAAATAAAGTATAAATAGGAAATAAATAATAGATAGTTAAAATTATTACCTAATTAAAGGTAAGGAGTATCATGTGCGAATTAATAAATGTCTGATTCGTACTTCACAGGAATAAGAGAAAAAGGGGTGAGTTTGGGATATGATGTACAACTCGACGGAGTTATGGCTGCTCGCGAGCGCTGATTTTTATTCCAAACAAAATACTAAAACTAGAATGGCTATCCGTTCGTACACGCGAGTATTGCAATTAGTATGTATAGAAATACGAAATATAATATACAATATATATCATCGCTCGTATTGCACGTAGACGACTAAAACCGAAAAAATGTACAACATTCATATGTAAAGTAAAATGTCCTTTGGCACTCTCTATTCCAGCGTTGGGATTTATTTACAAAGAAAAGGAGAATATCTCTCTTCAATTCATGTTGTCTGTGGTTAGGGCGAGGGTGGTTAACACTGATCGTCTGTTGGGGTTCACCCCGAGGTTCTCCCAATTTATCCACGACAATCGTGCCGTCAGATCTGCAAACAAACATAAACAATCGATCCAAAGGATTCCAAAAAATTACAACAAATTTACACTAACTATTAATCACACTCTGATTCAAATATCATTTATCAATTTCAAAGCCTAGAATTATTAAATAAAGGGGAAACGAGTGATGTCACGCGTACGTGATTCCGGCTGGTACCCGATTGGTCAACGAAATCACGTATACGTGACACCGAACGTTGGTGTACGGGATTGTTAAGATTACAGGTGATCGAACACCTGTCTACCGACCACTCGTGTTCCATTCAGCACGTTCCCCGTTGATCTCTCCTCTAAGGCACCTCTCGACGTATGTCAGCGGATCGAGCCTCGCTGCCAACACTTCTCGCAGTAGAGCAATGTACGCTATAGCCAGACGCAGGGTGTCGATCTTTGACAGTCTCTTCTCGTATGGGAACGTTGGTACATGGACTCGTAGTTCGTCGAAAGCCGAGTTGATGCTGCTAAAAACCGTAATCAAACTGACAATCCGTTTACTCGTTTAGCGGATCTTTTGCTCCCGTCGATTCATTCCTAATACTAACCCTGGTGCAACATACTTATGATTCATTCGTAATACTACTGGTTAAAACAGCTAGACACCAGGTGTCTGTCATTGTAATAGTACAGGCTGAGCCACTAAACGCGATTAATTACGAAATAAACAAGGTTGCATTATAAAAATCGTTTTTTAAAAGATGATTCGGAAAGAAATGATTAAGTTTAGTTACTGGGGGTGACTTGTTTTTGGTGTACAATTACGGTAAAGTCACGATCTAAGCGCAAAACGGAGATCATCGTTCTAAGTCAGTTCGCCTACCCCTTCCACTGAGGGGCATACCTGCACACTAGAGGTGTGAACCACTACTAATTCAATTACAAAACTTCTTTATTTCTCATTATTTTTTATAGGACTTTCTCCAACTTGTTTGTGGCATTTTTCTCTGACTAAAATGATACTAAACACGATACAATTTCAATTGTATTTAGTGGTTTACTTGACGGTATGCAGCAAGTTCTCAGCCGCGCGGTCCGTGTTTATGTGTGCCGTCCTTCTCTACGTTCGGCGCAGTATTTATGACACAGCTCCAAACCGAGGATCAGACTTATTAGATCAAGACTTTACTGTATACATATAGCATATGTTAAATATATGATAAATTATAAATTGTGCTTTACATGTACAGTAAATATGGGCCGAATTGTATAATATATCGCAAAAAGATAGTATCCCCTCACTATCTATGTCACAACACAGAACTGAGAATCGGCTTAGATCGCGACTTTACCGTAGAATTGTAACTAGAATAATTGTCAGTGGATGGTGTGTTAAGAATAATTTCTCACCTCAGCATACGTTTTCGTTCCCTTATGTTAGCAGCGTGTCGTTGAATTCTGTAGGGGCTGCCATTTGGATAGTAACCCTCCTCGACACCATTTATTTCTGTGTCGTTGTGATCTGTGGGAAAAAAGAACGCTGATTTAATCTCATTAAATTTTTTATGCGAGTAGGAACATAATTTTACAATTTAGAATTGGCAACCTGACACCACTAAAAGAAATTCCCTCCAAATCTTTATATCAATTAGTTGCTACTGTGATTACCAGGCGTGGAGACAGGCATGTGATAATGTAAAGGCGAGTGGGTGTGCGAAGAAGTGTGTGGAACATGCTGAGTAGATCTTCCGGCATAAACGCATGAAGGTAGCTCTGCTAAATCCTCTTCACTGATGTCGCTGGTTGGGCCCACATAGTACTGTGTACTGCAAACATAATGGAGAAACGTGTTTCTTCTTCTAATAATTTTAAGAAGCTGAAAACAATGTACATATTGATATTTCGAAATAATTTAAATCTTTCTGTTTCATGACTCATCTACTGATCAAAAGACATTTTATCATCAAGAAAAGGATCTTTTAAGCTTCATAATAAGAGTAACTTGAGAGGAAAGTGTAATTTTCTGCTTTTTAAATTTCATTTTTGAACCCTACTACTACTTTGACCCAGAGCATTGAAGTCATTGTTGCAGCTACTAAAAAATAGACAGAATATGTAAATAGAAAATACATATTACATAGAAAATACATAGAGAATAGCATAGAATTAATGCAAAATAAATAGAATAGACAGGAAATATGAAATAGCTAGAAAATGTTTACAATCTAAACACTTAGTACACTTGTTACACTTTACAGTCCAAATTCCAACAAGAACGTCTTCTCACCTGGTGCAGGCCACGGAAGAATCAGCAGTCCTAGCGTTCGCAGCCACCCTGTGCCTCATCCTCTGCCCCCTGTCCTCGTAATCATAATTAGAGTGACTCGCCATGCCTCCCCCGTCCTCTTCACCAGCTCATTAATCACTTCACTAATCCCGGATCCCGTTCGAACCAATCCAGGAGTCAATGTCTACCTGGTACACTTAATCGTCGACTCGGTATCCCCTAATCCTTTCTCGTCTATCAGTGCTAACTGGCCTCTAGATCACTTCGCGGGGGTGGGAAACGAGGATCAACGGTGCGTGCAGGTTTCAGACTATCGTCCGTGTCCCTGGGGAGGCTGGTTTATATAGCGAACGCAGCCACCGCGCGAAGGGGATGATCGATACCACCCCTGGGCGGAGATTCTGTCCAATCGCGATGGTTCCCAGTCTCGAACTTTCACCCGATTGGCGTACCGGTTAATAGCGGATGCTTTATGTCCCGAAAGTTCTGCGGTTCATTGTTACTGCCCGACTGAAATTTTATTTCCATCGTTTCCCGCCACCCCCGCACTACCAGCCACCATCTACGGGGGGTGAAATTGTCCGGCAGGGGTGGAGGAGTTTCAATTTGCCGGCGATGGATCAACCGGAGACGGGGAGCAGTCTTCTGGAGAGATTTCTTAAAATCTGCCAGCTCTTTCCCGAGGAATTTTGAATTTTTTTGCTTGTACTGTAGGCTATCCCCTAATGCATCCAGGCAGTTTGTCGAGACCAGGCTAAAATTCAATTTTCCAAACGCAGTATCGGTGATATTTAACCCTCAAGTGAACTATTGCAGCTGCTGCGGCTCCACTCGAATTTATACTACTAATTATTTCTATTACCGAAACAGTTTTTTTTAGGAATTTTTTCAGAGAAACTATTGGATCTTTTGCTTTGGGTATTTGAAGGGGTTATAAAAGGTCATCGTTATTTTTTTATCGGGAAAATTTATTTCTTTTCATTCCATCTTATAGCGTCTGAAAAAATACATTTGAATATGTTTAAGTCATTTACAAGATAGAATAAAAAAAAATTCCCGATAAAAAATAACGATGACCTTGAAATAGCTATTAAAAAATAACCGGACAGATAAAAATTGTTCTTCTATGATATTCCTCCCTCGATAGCATTTAAATTATACCATAAATATTTTTTTGTGCCATTAAAAATAAAGGACATATTTAGGTGACCTCCTTCAGCTAAGACACCCTGTATACTGTATCGTTATATTTGGAAAAGTCTACAGAATAATTCCACGTAAGAATTATCCATACATCTATCACTGTTGCATCTGATTTTTCCTTCAAAATTTTTCACAGAGGGAAGAGCTCTTGGCACCTATAAATGTCTACTAATTGAAAGTGCCTTCTGAAAAATCCTGGATTTGACTTCTAAAATGGCCCCAACCCTTGGTATTCAACTTTCCACTTCCACCCTGTGCTTCGAAAAACTAACAAGCTCACTTAAAAAGGTCTCGATCACCGATCGGATCTCGTCCAATCTGGTCCAGGTCGGATACCATCGAAATATGCAAATTGCTCGTGAAACCGAGGCCGTGTTCGTACACGAGGGCGTGTTCTCGTAGGTTCGCGAGGGGGGCTAATCTGAATTATGCGCGCGGCGTAGGATATATGTAGGTATCGGCCGACAATAGTAATCCTGTCCGAGGATTCCTGTCCGCGACTAGAAACTCGTTTTCCACGGGGCGGCGAGTCCGACAAAACTTTCGCCGGGACACAGACCCCGCGCCACCATTGTGATCGTATTAACACCTTGCATAATTGCGTCGCCACCGACGCCGCCGCGTTTCTCATTGTGCGCCCGCTAAACACGTCTCATTTGAATATTGGCCCATTCATATCTCTCTCTCTTTGGGAAGCCCGATCGCTGATAAAGGGGATCCCCGGCGCCTGGCCGCTCTTCCTCTTCAGCATCCACGCTCTGGTACAACTCTTTCTCAGGCTGTCATGCTTCCTTCGAGCATGCACCATTTACCCGGGCCGAAACCGATCGGGATTTACCTGTTTGCACAACGAGAATGCGTTCCCGGTCCCGGCTTACCAATTAAAAATTCAAGAATCAGTTGCACCCTCTAAAATGGGGATGATAACGCTGCCTAACGAATTTCAATTCTCTTTCTGCTCTAGCCGAGTTCGATTGCGATGCGCCGAATTTGAGTCTTTCTGTTCAAACGCTCTCAGTTTTTGAAAAATTTCATTTTTTGCAAAACAGCAAAATAAAATGTCAATGCATAATTTGCAGGGAAATGGAGCTAGATAAAAATTTATTTCTTATGTAAATAATTTTAATTGCTTGAAAATGTCTCCATATTTCAATATTTTTCTAATTCTTTCATTTAAGTTTCACCGACTCATTTTTATCATGAGTGCATACAATCCGCTGTCTAAGTGATAGATATGTGGATAATTTTTTTTCTGTAGAATGATTCTGCAGACTCTGCCGAATACGATTATTTTTGTGGCATTGTAAACATTTATACTAGTTTAAAAAATATTCCGGGACGCGCCAATTTTGAACATCTTACTTTCAGACAATTTTGAAAATTGGTCCGAGGCGAAATCTCTTAAAGATAGAGGAAATAAAATGAAACGCAATACCAGCTTTCGAGGGGTGAGTTTAACCCCCAGCATTTTTCATTGCTTAACGCGTAAAAGATAGAAGTTCCAAGACAAAAGTTAGCCCCGCTCCACTTTTGTTTCTAGTCAGCTTCACACGTCTTCGGTGTTCCGTCTCTCCCCCTAGGAGTTCATCCCCTTTGACCCCGGTCTCTTTGTCCGGAGCACTTTCTCTCTCCATCCCCATGGACTCTTTTCAACGTCAGACCGTCGATTGGCCGCAATTCAGTGTCGCGTCGTTGCACACAGTTTGCGGCGGTGAACGTCAATTGCATTGCTCCGCATATTTCATTTCAGATCCCCGGTTCCGCGACCTATCGCTGCTTAAGGGGACTCTAATGACCACCGCTGGACTGCCGAGTTTATGCATTTATAGGAGGCACGGTTGTCTAAAGTCTTCTTATTGCACATAACGTTTCATAGAAAATAAATCGATCTTATTTCACTTACATTTCACACGAATTCGAAAGCCGAATTTACATTTAATTCGATATATCGGTGAGATACATAGATCGTCCAGTGACGAAACTGTCTTGATCTTAACGAAACTATCAGCAACATATTCGTGACGTTCTTCTGATTAAAACGAGTACAAAGACGACCCACTTCGGAGCACATTTGCCACTGTAATTTACGATTCATTTATTAGTTCGGACAATGGAGGTTCTACTACACCGTAAATTATACGAGTAAATGTAATCCAAATTGTGTCGTGTGGGTACTCGTTTTAATCGGAAAAATGTTACGAATGTGCAGATGAAAGTTTCATAAAAAAATTAGTATTATCTTGCTTGTCACTCTTTTCTATTTCTGATGCTAGCAAGAGATCAAGGAGTAGAATCTGTACACGATATAAGTGGCGTCCTGGAGCCGAAGTTTTCCCATAAATCGGGGAATCCCCGTGTTCTCGAAATCGCATAACTCGGTTTATCCTGTTCCTCTTCACATCGCCACCGGTTCCGCGCATACCAGGGGATAGCGGATATCCGAGCAAACATTTAATTCGTGATTACATTATTTCCTAGGGGGAGGGGGTTCCCTGTCAGCACCAGTTCGTTCGAACACACACAGACAAGCACCATGGAACAACGGGGTACCATTCCAACCCCTCGATAATAGAGATTTCACGCCGCGGGCCCCACTTCGGTTCTCACAGTAGGGGTTTCGCCAGCAACCGATCATCTATTGTCCAAACCACCGTTCCTCCATTCTACTGTCGAAACGGTCAATACCTCCCAGGTCTGTTTCGAGGGCAGAGTCGCGTGCCTCTAAGTATCTGTTTATAGTCCCCAGGGATCAATTTGTTTGCTAAATTATTTATTGGAGCAAATATGCCGGCCAGCCACCGTTTTCACCTTCCGCAAACCCGCGAATCTGTTTGGCCTGCGGTTTGGGAAAAGCAAACCAGAGGAATCGCAAACGATTGTTCCCGAACCTCTTTTTTAAATGTGGTCAGCGTTCGACCATTGTTCGAGTAAGGTTTTATTTGGAGAAGAATAATGATGGCATAGTTAGTCGGTTGTTTATTATACGGGCTCATTGTTTGTTCGCTCGCGAGGATTTTTATTCGTTATTTATCATTCGCAATAAAGGCTGATGCGTGAAAACGTTTGATACGTACGAAAGAGTTTAAACAATGAATAACTTTCATTAAAAAGATTTTAAATAACAGATGTTTGAAGAACAAGATTAATTGCATTATTTCCACCGTACGCATTTCTGTAACGTCAATAACTAATAGAATGATAAAATGGTCGTTTGGCCGTGGTAGATATTTAGTGTTAAATAAATAATCTCTGCCGACGATCTGCTTAGAGTATTTGCATTGGCATTGGTCTGTTGGCAAACAGGGCGGGAAAATCGCAGATATTGTAGCACGAAATCGGTCAGCCAACATTCTCCCACCTTGTCGCCCCTCGAGGGATGTGACAAATTGAGATAAATAATCGTTTTGCGGGGACACAATAACCTCTTGAAATTTGTCACGGCGACACTCGAAACGGCACGCTCCGGAACGTTTGCGAACTGATACTCGCAAAACCGATACTCGAGTCGCATCTGGTCTGCGTCCTCCTTTCGTGGATGATCCTCCAAGATTTTTTGATACGTCCACGGTTTTTCCTTTTACAATTTCATAATCACCATTGAGACAAGTGGATTGTCGATTTTTGTGCGAAACATAAATTTTCTGCATTCATTCTAACGTATAAGATATAAGGTGGAGTGGGGTAAGTCCGTCTACGGGGCAAGTCCGTTAATTGGTTAATTTTTATTAGATATGAACGAAACTTCTCTAGCTTGTATTTATTAATGTAGTATAAGTTAGTATGAACTATTCTGCATAGATGTAGTCCAAGAATAAACCAATGCCAAACAGTCCGTGCGAGGACGGACTTACCCCACTCCACCTTAACATAAATAAAACTTTGTCGCTTTTAATTACATCTTTATGGAACTTTTACTAGAATGTTCGTGACATTTTTCTGATTGAAACGACACCAAGCACCGTGCAGTTTCGGTGCTATTTACTCGTTTAAACCGCGATATAGTAGAACCTCGATTATCCGAACGACGTAAAGGGACGCGAGTGTTCTACTAAATTGAACGAGCAAATATACCTTCAAGTATGTGTCTCATTTTAATCAGAAAAATGTCACGAATATGTTCATTAAAAAATCACTGAAAAATGTAGAACTTTGATTGAACAATTGACATGTACCTAAACAATACTACAATCATCAAAGAATTTTTACGTTCCGAAGGATCGTGATTGCTGGAAAGGGGTCGGGTATAGTGATCCACCTTCGCAGAAACGATCGAGAGATTACAGGTCCGGGGTTTCTGGAGAGTCACAGAGTTCTGTAGGCAGATCTGCGTGCCGGTTCGTATCAGATCGACGAGATCAGACGAGTCAGAAACGGTCGCAGGAACTTGAACCCGATGAAAGGATCGACTTTGCTGACGGTGGCCGCCGGTTTGCCCCTAAAATTAGCCACAGTGACATATTGAGGAGTGCGCCGGGCCCTGTCAGGGCAAACCATCCCCCTAGCCTGCCTATTACGGACAAAAGCGGCGCCCTGGGAAAATCAACTGACGCGTAACTAAACGGTGTATCATTAATTCCGAACGTGTATGTTTATATCGACAGCGTTAAGCAGCGTGCACCGCGCGTTTGCACGGCTAATTTTACGCGACAATTGCTACCATGATATTTTTTTTCTCTACTTCGCCCTCGAACAATCCACATCGGCCTGGGACGATCTGCGAGACCCTGGAGCCTCCTGAATCGTAGATCTAGATCTTTAAGTAATGTATCTAATAAAATATAATTTATTTGTCGAAATAAAGGATGGCACGATACGTCCAGCCAGTTCCCTTCCCACAATTCTTTCGAAAGGTTCTTCCTGTCTTTCACTGCTGTCTTCCCCGACACTCTCCTACGTTCTTCATTTTTTTTTTTTTGGTTCGTTCCCCGACACCCTATCGGGCAACGTACGGATACCTTTCGTGCCAATCAACGGGTTCTCCATCGCCGAAAGGTGAACGCCGATAATTCTCGCCGGGGAATCGACGTTTCCGCTCGACAGCTCCATCGCAAAAAAAGACAGAATTATCCGGGGTGCTAAAGCAATGGACTCTGCTCTGGCTGGCTGAGACTGCGATCGACTCCTCGCGGCACCTTTCGTGTAACCAGATTTATTCGCTGCTGGAAAATTCAAATGTCCGTATCAGTGATGTTTCAATGAGATCTTCTCTATATGCTGAACTGCAGTTTCAAGTAAATGTCATAATTTTTTCATGAAAAAGTATTAACAATTGTCAACGTTGTGACTACTCTTCTGGAGCTCCTTTTCAAGCAGTTGCGCGTCACCCTACGGGTAACTTTGGCAAATGCCCGGGGCCCCAAGCAAAAGAGGGCCCCGAACACAAACCAAGATCCAAGATCCAAATTCTACGTTTTCCTCATAAAGTTATTTAGTTGGGATTAGGGGCCCCGACATTCTACTTTGCCCAAGGCCCAAACTAGTTATAACGCGCTACTGTTTTCAAGGGTGGTGAAATTGCGAGGAAGATTAGAAGAGGAGGATGGCACAAGCCGAGCTCGAAGAGGAGACTTCTGCGACCCCCAACAGTTTGTTAATGTTCCTCTAAAAAATATTACAAAATTTCACTGAATGTCCACTCTTTCATGTTAAATCCACTCTCAAACATGTTAAATACAGAAAGGTTTTAAACAATCAATACATTTTGGTTGACTACACAAGGGTTAACAATTGTGAAAGTTGTGGCCACTCTTCTGGAGCTCCATTTCGGGGGTGGTGAAATTGCGAGGAAGATTAGAAGAGGAGGATGGCACGGGCCAAGCTCGAAGAGGAGACTTCTGCGACCCCCATGGTTTCTGGCACTTACCGGGTGCCCCGAAGTCGTCCGACCGGCAGTCACGTGGCGTCGCGTGCCGCTCTTTTGTCACATGGGCCGGTCTCTCTCGTTCGCCCTTCGCCCTTCTCCGCGTGTTGGGCCGGGGAGGATCGTCGAGATTCAACGTGCAACGACACGTGTAGCAAATAGGCTTGGTGGCCCAAAGCCTGTTTGCCTCGGCCCGAGGACGAGGACCACCGTCGCGACGGCCGCGGAACACAATGGGACGTGCGGTTCTTCGGCTCTGCTCGATTGGAAGGATCAGAGACCGCCGCGAAATTAAATAAGCTACATTCGACAACTGGCCTGTGCAGGTAGCACAATGCAATCTGTCTGGACATTTCAGCTGGACCCTGTCTACATCATCGTGCCAGAAAACGAATTTTTTAACTGGGTACCTGATAAGAGCAACTATAGGTATGCTGATCTCTATGCGAGTACTAATTTATTGATAAACATCCTTTGCTTTTCATTATTTCTTTACGAAACTGTTACCGACATATCCGTGACGCTCTTCTGATTGAC
Organism: Lasioglossum baleicum; assembly: GCF_051020765.1. NCBI lineage: Eukaryota > Metazoa > Arthropoda > Insecta > Hymenoptera > Halictidae > Lasioglossum > Lasioglossum baleicum. The sequence continues at coordinate 3,760,672 of NC_134946.1, read as the reverse complement.
ATGAGCCCAAACATGATACAGTTTGTATATTATTTCACTGTTTAATCCACGATATTGTAGAACCCCGAGTATCCGAACTGGTATCTGAATTCTCCAGTCAATGATTGTTTGATGAATCCTTCAGCAACATGTTCGTGATATTTTTCCCGATTGATATGATTCCAAACATGACATAGCTTGGATTATATTTGATTGTTTAATACACGATCTTGTAGAACGTGTGTAAAATCAAAAGAATATAACGTTGTTTACTCATGTTTCTCAGTGTACACTCATTTTTCTTATATATGCATAAAATCCGCAGTCTAGTCATTACTGTATAGATTAAATAAATAATTTTGTTTTGCTATATTTTATGATTGCATAATATTTTGTTTGCAAATTTACTTCTTTCTAGATTCTATTATATGTTTGATAAATTCTGTACGTATAGAGACGAATGGAATAACTATTAATTAGTGTATACATAGTGCTTAAATCATTATTTCGTTTGCAAAATTCGCCCCGTTACGTTTTATAACACAATTTGCATTTGCACGAAAACCAATTATTCCCCTGGCGACGGCACGAGAACGGTAAATAACGATTAAGCGTCGAAATGTAAACGAGTCAATACGTTACATAATTGTCAAGCCAGTTAATTATCTCGCTTTAGGGGATATTGCTTTGGGAGTAGATAATAAATGACAGAAGATGATATCGATCGACGTAAACGAGAATATTTCAACGTTTTCAGTGCTGGAACATTTTATAGTAACAATATACTCGTCCTACAATAACTATACTTTTGTTAAAAATAATTCACACAACTGAATTAAAATAATTTTCACTTATTTAATATGGTTACATTTAATTGAGAAAACTTGCACCATACAGTTTATTCCAAAATAAATATTAAAAAGATACAGGGCCTCTCCAATTTAATGCAAAACCACCTCCAAATAAATCTATTCCAAACAGCAAAATTCACAGTAACAAAAGCACAATTATTTATGCACAGATGTAACGGAACAACACCGTAAAGTTCTCCCTAAAAATAAACAATAAAGAAGATACAAATTCTGGCTAATTTAATATAAAACCACCCACCAAGGTAACTCTGTTCTAAACTGAATATCAAGGGTCACAACAACAAAAACCACAAAATATACTGCACCACAAAATTCTCCTCAAAACAAACGAAATCAACCAAAGCCAATTAAACTATACCACCCCCGCTACACCTCGTCGCCCCCATTATCCCGCAGCATCCCCCATCAATATCGCCTCAAATATTCATCATTAAACTTCCAAGAAGACGTGCGGACGTCCGTCAGTCCATGGATCGATAATCTCAGCTGACGTTCAGCTAGGATCGAAGGATAGATCCACGGGTCGGAGGTAGGGTAGATAATTAATTACGGAAGACGATCGGTAATTAACAGTAACTGGTGCTGGATAACGTTCATACGGCAGGCTTGATACGGAATATACGAGCCGCGGCACGGCTGTAGCTGACTCTTTATGGTGGGGTGTGCTCGTGACGTGAATTATTAGCCCTTCGACCCTCGGCGGACCCTGCGGGGGTGGATTCGCGCGCGGGCGTGGCCTGCCACGTCGGGGCCACGCCTGCCACCCTCGAAAAACCATTCGCCACCCTCTTCCCCAAGGATACACGGAGAATTGATTCCGGACGGGTTCCATTTCTTATGCGCGAATGCAGCTCTTCTTCCAGGCTCTGCTGCACCCTGTCTAGTTCGACGTGTCACCCACACCCTTCAACCCCCTAAATCAATCCTAAGAAAAGTCGCATTTTCAACAAAAGTGTTAGATTGGAAATAATACGTTGTCGTAACTAAAAATATCTCTCGATATACCAAAAGTCTCGAATCACTTGCCGCGATTTCCCTAAAAATCAAATATACCAATTTTGGAATCGTCAGTATATCAAATATTGTTGAATCGTGTTTGAAGAGATTTCAGCATTCTCTTATGTCCATAATATGCTTTTGTATAGTTTACACACCCGATTTAAAGCAATGCTCGGAATGAACATTTTTAGCAGTTTCTACAAAAAATATGGGAAAATATCAAATTAGATACACTCGATTTATACAACGCATTATATTGTACGTGAATCGCTTTGGAATTAATTGTTTATAACGTTTATATATACGCTGGGAATTTATAATACAACATTATACATAGTATGTATAATGTTCTGACTGTTGTCTCTTAAAATATAATATCACAAAATATACATATTTTTTTATCCACCGAAAATTCTAATATTTTCGCAGCGATGCAAAATTCTATTTTATCGAGGTCCGACCATTATTGCAACTTCAATTTAAATCGATATGCCGCGATGCCGTTTTCTGCACGCTGCGCGTGAATACATTCGCACGATGCTATACATTAATCTCCCGGTGAAAAAAATTGGAAAGCTTGATTAAACAGCGAATAAAGTCCCGTGAAAAATTGTATTCTAAAGTGAACATTCAAACACCGTTCATTTTACCAACTCTAATACTCTATTAACTGAAATAATTCCAAATATTTCAATTTTTTTTTTTTTTAGCAAATAAAATCTTTTTTTTTCTTTTAAAGAAACGAACTTTAATACATCTAGTTTGCCGGGCTATTATAGCGGGCAGTTTTTATTTTGCATAAAAAACCACAGACCACTCATAACTGTTTCGATCGGAGCCATTATATTATATTTGCGATACCGATTTTCTGCATTGATAAAACTAGAAGTATGAGTGAATCATATGGTGAAATGGTTACTTTTTACCACGCTTATATTAGATTTAGCGTCAGCTAGAGCCTTATAAAGTTGTTTTGTACAGTTTCGAACAGCTATTTTCGGTATGGTTTCAAGAACCCCGGTTCCAACGATGAAAACAGAGTCTCCATGTTCCCGGGATCGGAGGGTTGTGTAGCCAAGGGTGGTTTCCACCATCTTCCCGCAGGAAGAGCAAGTTGTACGAGTGGATGAGGACCGGCCGGATCCCGGAGGAGGGAAACAGACGCAGAAAGGGATGGAACGAGCCTGCGGGGGCGGAGGGAGGAGAGCCTTCGCCATCCTCCCGGCTGCCGGAGCTCTGTGCCCGCGTTTGTACAGTGGTAATGGGCTGTCAGGAGCAGACGTTCGCTGCTCGTGCCTTATATACCAACACCATTACGCTCCTCCTGGGTCGGTTCCTATCGGCTTGCTCGTATTATCAACCCCACTGATTGCCCCCCTCTTACCCTCCCACGTCTACACCTACTCCCTACCCTCTTACTCGGCAGCTCAACCTTCGCCTCCTTCGATAATGTCTTCCCCCGCGGACCCATCAACCGGTATGGCCAGCGAAGCAGAATATTCTCATACCCTGTGCTCCAAAAGTCCTCTCACTATACCTCTTGTTTCCCTTCTCTCGTTCTGCAGAATGTTCTGGCAATTGTATTTTAGTTGGTGGAAAAACAATAAAATTATAGAGATGATGGAAAAATGGTACTTGCATGATTCTGAAGGTATTGGCATCCATTGGAGGCTTCAATTTTTCTTGATATCTCTCGTTCCCCTTCTCTGGTTCGTGCAAAATGTCCTGGAAATTGTATTTGAGTTAGTGAAAGCACAATAAAATTATAGAGATGATGAAAAATGGTACTTCCTGAATTTTGGAGGTATTCGGCGTCCATTGGAGCCTTTGATTTTTCTTGGTGACCCATCTTGTACTCCTGCAAAATTTCCTGACAATTCTATTACTTTTGCATCTAGAGATTAGATAACTATTCATAGTGGCAAAAGCTCTTGAAATCTAAATTTGTCCCAAACTGGATCAATACTCCCAACACTTTACAATGTAGAACATCCCTAACATGAATTTTTATTGACAATCCGCCTGCAAAGCATTGAATGTTTATTGCAAAGCCAAATTAGCTGCTGTTGTATGGTCAGAATTTTCCTTTTTCTACTCCCCCATTTATGGGGAGGAAAAATCGGCCTCCCACCAGAATTTAATGGGTGGCCACGTGCTCACCGGCTACCTCCAACGTGCCTATCCCTTCCAGAGTGATCAATACTGTATGTCTTCTGCAGAGGACAGGTACGTGGCTGATCCAGATTTCAATTTGGGAACAACAAGGCTGGAAACAGATCTGATTCCACAGCAATTCTTCAAAATCCTTGAACAAGTTTTCACTTTGTATCTACAAACATAACAATATTACTTTAATCTTTACCTGAAAAATCAAAATTTAAATTATTTTAGTCAAATTTAAAGATTTTACTTACATTTTCACTGCCAAAACAAATCTTGAATGAAAAATTGAAGTCATCAATGAGAAATACATGTTGTTAAGGAAATTCAAATTTATACTTAATAATGTAATCTGTAATTTTCGCGCCCAATTCTCAAAGATCAATTACCAACACAGTCGAACAACATTTTGACTATTTGAATTACGCGCCAGTACTACTGGCGGTCATATTATAAACTAAAGTTTCAATTTCCAAATGGCGGGTATTTTAAACTGCTCTCGCCACTTTTACAATTTTACACTTAGTTTATCAGATGTATGCATTTTTAATTATACAATATCAATAGAATATTATACTGCATTCATCAGCAATATTATACTATAATGTACATGCTTAATTTTCAAACATTAACTAATAATATAGTCGTATAACCCTTTCACTGTTTAACTTGCGCGCTAGTACAACTGACGGCCATATTGCAAACTGTTTGAAAATGGCGGGCGTTTTAAAACTTGTTTTCTGATTTTTAAAAAACGCATGTTTGTCAACAATGTAATATTGCAATTATATAATAAAATAATAAATGACATATATAATTGTATACTAACTAATGCATTTTGCTGTCTGACGAACTATAAACAAATTCAACCATCGCATAATACAGAGGTCAATGTTTTCCACAAAGATAGTCGATCCTGTGAAACCAGTTGCATCTTGATCACATTGTTTTTGTTTTCGATCCAGAGATCCTAATTTCGGCAACTGTTTGTGACGTGATTTTTCCGTGTACACATAACCTGCAACAACCTTCGTTTTTCTCGAGATCGGCGGGCTACGACCTCGAATTTTTATGGTTGACAGGTGTCAAAATTTTGATTCAACCTCGTACACGAAGCTTGTAATGAAAAAAGTACGATGTCGAGTGCTGGTTCGGACTAGTTTCTAACATCGTTCAACGACGCTCGTGTGCTCCGAATGAGAGATACGCAGCACAGAGGAACCTTGATCATGAGTGGATAATTAAATGCTCTTGCTACGCAAGGTGCTGATCAACCTGACAGTTCTGGCCGTCATCCTGGTGCTGTTCTATTGTTATCAAACATCAAATGGTAAACAGTGGTCGTCGCACACTGCCCCAGACCATGAAACTACTTCGACTGCAAGGTCGAGCAGTTTCGGGGAGGAGGAAATTCCCGAAGCCCTCGTCGAGGTTGAAAGGGTTGAAAAGGTTTACTACAACGTCTGGTGCATATTCACTAAAGTTGCCAGCAACTCGCCAATGAAGAGGAAGTTCGAGATCTTTGCAGAGTCTTTGCTCAGGCTGTCCTCCGTTGACATTGTGTTCCATGTAATAACCGATGACGACAGCAGAGACGTTGCAGAGAACGTTTTGGATGGAGTTTTATTGTCAACAGGAAAATTTATGAAGGTGAGAATAACATATTCTATGAAATTCATTGTAAGACTTGCGTTAACAAGGTTCTTCGTTCCAGGTGCAATATTACGATGTCCATGAACTGGCATCACAGTTAGAAGACATTGTATCGGTGATGTCTCCGCATTTCAGCAGTAAGCCAGGAACATATTACTCGGATGCGTTATTCTTCCTGTCCCTGGGCTTGCATCGGATAGCTCCAATGGAGCAAAGCGTTGCAGCAATGTTCGATGCCGATACGAAATTTCGTAAAGACATCAAGGAACTTTTTGAGGAATTTAATACTTTTGGGGACCAGGCTCTGTTCGGACTAGCTCCGGAGCTCACTCCAGTTTACAGACACGTTTTGTACCTATATCGTAACAAACACCCCAATACTTTGTTCGGGGAGCCTGCTCGATCGGGTGGATACCCTGGTTATAACAGCGGGGTAGTACTTTTTAACTTGGATAGATTACGGAACTCTTCTATGTACAATGAGATTGTTAAGAAGGATACTGTTGACGCAATGACTGAGAAGTATCATTTCAAGGTACTCAATATTACTTTAATTTTAATTTTATTATTGTATTTGTTGTTATAGATTACTGATTTGGGAATTTGTTTTATAGGGACACTTAGGAGACCAAGATTTCTATACGCTTTTAGGAATGGAAAGGCCCGACTTGATCCACACCATAGATTGTGGTTGGAACAGGCAGCTGTGTACATGGTGGAGAGACCGTGGCTACGCAGATGTGTTTGGAAACTATTCCAGATGCGATTCAGAAACAAAATTGTGGCACGGGAATTGCAATACTCCAATACCTGAGAATTAATCAATGTCCAGAATACTATACCCTGCTTTTCGAAAAGAAAATGCTTGAAATACGTTCACGATATAACTATCCACTAAACTTCTATGTTATAAATTTAAAATAATAGGAGTAGGATGGATAGTTGTTATGACTATGAGTATGCAAGGTGACTTCTTGCGAGGAACAGGCCTTTTATAAACATGACAATACGAGATCTCTTTTTCAATTACCGTTAGTGCAATTATAAGGTGGATAACGTACCTGTACCTGGTGCTGTTCAACTGTCGTATCGAGAATATTTTTTCACGATGGGGGCTGCCCCGAATCTGTGATCCATCGGTGGCAATACATGTTTAGATCTTTCATTGCGGTAGCAATCTATTTATACAGATACTTAGCTCGTAAGCCAGATTGTTTCACGGTGCCTATGAACTAGTTTGTAAGATGTTAATTCTCGATGTTGTATATTTGACATATACATGACGAACAAATTACCGGATTTGCGTCCTTATAGGAGGTGGGTGCTACTGTACAAAATGCCGACAATAAATAATATTTAATGTTAGGGATGCCATTGTATCAGCGTATTTTTTTTCTACGATTAAAATATTTACAAAAATGTGAGACTCTGTTTCCATTCCTTTCTTTAACACTTGGATTACCGAGCAATAAATTTGAAATAGCTTTCCTTAATTTTGGCAATTTCGGGATACGGTTTTGGTTTTAGCTTTCCCTACTTGTTAATAAGATAACAGAATGAAGAACCGATGTTTTCAAACTTTTTCTGGTACAACTTTAATGGAACTGTAAGTGATAACGTATATAAATAGGATTGTCGGCGTATTATTATATATTTTTTGACGTAAGTAAAGTATTAAATACAATATTGACAGTATATGCTATTTACAGTACGACGAACGTTTATAATACGGTGATTGCCACTCGCCACAAAGCATTTCCACAATTCGAATTCGTAAAACAAACAAACGTTCCTCTGGTTTCTTGACTAACGATAATCATCCCTTCTTTAAAACAACGCGTCACCTCCAACGAAACATCAACACAACAATTATATTTTTACCATTCAACTTGTTCGAATTGTATTATACAATAACTGTAAAACATTCGGAACAATTGCCTTCGACGGTTCTGTATAAACGATGTAAAAACAGAAAATGTTAAGTCGTTAAATACTATAATTCTTTCGTTGTACCAAGCGAACATAAATTAGAACCGTTGCCATACACACTGAAACACTCAACCAGATTACCATAATACAGATTATCATCCTACGACTGACCAGATTATTTCTTCGAAAGGAGAAAAAAAAGAGAAAAGAACGCTAATCCGAGTTCTACACACACACCCTACGCTGTATCTAGATTCGTTGTACGGGTACATAAAATAAAAGACGTCACCTTTGGTCCCAGTGATAGAAACTTAAATGTTAATTCTATTGATTAGGACGTGTGTTAGTCAACGTGGACTCTCAACCGTTTGGATCTAACGGTTCCTTCTTATTACTTCTGTTTTTTAAGTTAGAACAGCACGGTTGAGCGAACTAGAATGTAAAAGGAAAAACTTAACAAAGAAAAACCGCGTGGACTGCATCGTGTAATGAGCAAACTCGTTTCGAACGAACCAGGGACAGGTTCGTTGACTATTTGGACACGATAATACGAAGACTCTCCCTTCCCCTGTTTTGTTGAAAACTTTACACGTTCTATGTACATTCTCGACCATTATTAACAACAACGCTTCTTTCTCTTACTCGGTTGTCCATCCTCTTTTTACACACGATATTTACACGCGAATGATTCCCAGCAAAAACAAACAACAAAACACATAAATAAACCTCTCGATCAAATCACTCATCGCTACGGCTTTAAAACAAGAGCACCAAGCCATCTTCGGTACGGTGTTCGCCACCATCTTCTGACGATATTCGAAACGATTATTGAGGAACATCGGCGTGGATTCGAATCATTGCAACAATGATAATCATTGTTTGCAATGAATTCGAACGGTCCGCCGTCGGGAAGGCACTTAATCTCTTTCCGTAGCCTGCAACCATAAATTATCGTTATAGCCTTGCGCGCAGCTGTGCGAACCTCTTGTCCAAGTGAAATAAACCAATGAACTTGCTAAAAAAGAATCTTTTAGAACCAAGAAGATAAACATAAGGAGATTTTCTTGTAACTACACCAAAAATCGATTTTTTTTCAAGTTCCTATGATTGGTATAAACTTGCAGATACAATTAATAAATAGATTTCCTTGTTTTTTGTCGTTTACACGATAATCCCCTTTTAAGAAAATCGACAGAATTTTTTATCTTAAAACGATCATCCCAAAAAAATGCTTCCAGAGGAGAAAAAACACTCTCAAGGATGCATAGCCCTTCAAAAAAACAACACGAAGCAGAATTTAGACTATTTTCTAGCAGCCAGTGCTTCACTTCCTTCATCATCCCTTTTCCAGTCACTTTTTCG